>NC_056741.1:972605596-972853096 GCF_019279795.1 Protopterus annectens | reverse complement strand
TTTTCTGAAGGTTATGAAGTATGAAATTTAATATCTTTCATTATTTAGTGACTTCATTCCTAAATGATTTGCCAGAAAAGTTTTATTTTGCATTTTACAGCACAAACACCAATAAATATCTGCTAAACAAAGCAATGCAGTCTTACAATGAAACTAGACTTAGCATTAAAACTTCTCTGCCCTTGAAACTCACATTCATTGAAACAGCATTGAAATCCACATTCAAAGAAAATACATTTTGCCAGTGGCAGATAAAGATTAACTTTGGGCTGTTTTCAAATCAAAGGCCCCTTGCACATGAAACATACACGTGCTCTTTGATACACCTCCCTGATTGTATTAAGTTATATTCCTTGTACAATACAGTGTAGTTGTTAGACAGCATTTTAAATGTATTGTTTTAAACATTTTTCCAGTTCACAATGAAATAAAATGCATGCACCAATAATGACAAAACAGCCCAATTCAGAACATTTCCATCATAAAACTCTACTCAAACTTCTACAGTCCACCAGTATCAGTAAATATGCACAATCTCTGAACTAGTAAAAGCCATCTACATAATTCCACATTAAAAAAAATCTGTAACTAATGAAGAGGTTGCTGCTAGCAAACTTTATATTTCATTGTTTCATCTACAAATAAAGTGCCTGTTGCCCTTGAGGAATAAATTGCCTATGTTGCATTAAAAAAATGATATGCTAGTAATATTGCAATAGGGAATGGATGGCAAACTGATAACAGGTTCATAGTTACTACTAGATATCTTCACCAAAAGGGACTACATCATCCACCCCCCTTTACAACACAGTACAGTATCAGCAATGCATCTCATTCACCCGATTGCCCCAACGATAATCCATTCGCGCACATTTCCCGCTCGCAGCCAGCCGGACATGATGACGATAATCCATTTCCCCTGCTACACATTTCCCGCTCACAGCCAGCCGGACATGACGTGATGTGAGCTCAGCTCTGTGTTTCTGGTTCCCAGCAGCTGGATGTGATGTGAGCTCAGCTCTATGGTTCTGGTGCCCAGCATCCTTAAAGGAGCAACGCTGTTTAAAAAGCTACCCCCTCTTCTAAAGAAGTTGTACTGAAATCAGTACAGTGCGTATGCCTCCCGACGTCCCTGCATGGGTATTCACCACTGCACCTTCACAGCCCCAAAGGTGGCTTTACTGGGGGCTGGGTAGGAGGGGGAGGCTGACCCTCTAGATGTGCCATGTGGCCCTCAAGCTGGCATAACAGATCTCCAAACTCCCTGCAGAGCTCGCTATGCATCAGACCCCAGACCTGACGACAGGTGACATATCTGGGGGGTGAGCCCCATCCCCCGAAGGTGGTGCAAGACCAGTGGACGAGGAGGTCCTGTGGTGGGCTCCAGATGTGCTAGTGCCTGGTGCCATGGCCAGATGAGGTGGTAGAGGTGGGTCCACTGGGACCGGCCTACCCAAACGTACTATGGTGTTTCGATTTTAAAACATATGTGGGTTAGTAATAGTTAACACATTCTAAGATTAGGTATAACAGCATGTATAGATATTCCCATTAACCAAAATACCAGATATGGAACAGTTGCATAGCAAACAGAACGCATGCATATATGGAACCATAGTGGTCATTACAACAGCATGCAGGTACCTTGATGGCAGCATGCCAATAATGTGGGAGTATTTCAACATGGCACATGCATAGAAACAAATTTCAATATTCATCAAACAATATGACATATGTCCCAGCGGTATATTTAATTGTACACATACCGATTGAGTTGTGTATTTAGTTTATTGTTGCAGATATGGTGGAGGGGGAGAAAGATGTCAGTTAACTTGTATATCCCTGTAGTTCTCATTACTCTTAGTGAGTGATCTGTACCTTACAGGTATTATTACACTACCCTATTGCCTTAGTTTGGACGGTGGTATGGTTGTAGACAACTATATACATGAACTGTGTTTTACCTGCAGTATACACCACTTACCTGGTATACCTGTGGAGGTATTGTTTGTTAACACTACCTGACTGTTTCTATGCATATTCCCAGATTCCAGGTTGATGTTATGCACATACCTCTCCATCTCTTATTGCACACACTCTGGGCATGTCTTGACAACATGCAGGTAAAACTGGGACATATTTTGACTATTGACCTCATAAATCTTTGGTGAGTTGCTACAATGACAGGTTTGTTTTCATATACATTTTCCAAATATTTACAGGCCTGACAGTCAGTTATATGACATTAACTGCTGCCTAAATGTCAGAGATCATCACGCTGATATGCCAGGGGGACAGGGTAACAGGCAGCAGATATGGGCCTATTATCTGGACATTCTGGACAGATCTGTACAGTTGAAGGGTATGATTCTGCATACAGCTTACTACCACTCCCAGGATAAGAACCATGGCTATGTCTGCCAAATATAAAACAGTGTACATCACACTTGAGTGTGCTCTATAGATGCTGCTGTGTATCTTTTCTCTGATTTCTGTCTATACGTCTCTCGTAGTTTTACAATCTGACCTTGTAATTACAACACTCTTATACAGAGATTCCTAGACAGTGTTGTTATGTAGCACTGTGTGGATGACAGTGATGAGTAATACCTTATTATTCAGAGATACTGCAACACTAACACTGCCATACGATACCAGACTAAACAGTACCAGTCCTGGATTTCAATCTTTTATTTCTAGGCACAGGTTTCGTATCTGACAGACCTGTGGGTGGGGGGGGGGGGTTTGTTAACACTACTTGAATGTTGCCACACATATTACCAGATTCCACATTATTATTATTATGCACATACATCTCACTCTGTTTCTGCACATACTCTGGTCATAGCTTTACAACATGGGGATGGAGATGGGACATACTTTGCTTATTACTCTCATAACACTTTGTTGAGTTGCTAGAGTCACAGGTTTGTTCTTATAGATATATTTCTGACAGTTATAACGTCTGACAATCAGTTGTATGTCATTATATGTTGCCTAAACTTCTGGGATCATCCCACTAATTTGCCGGACAGGGTGACAGGCAGGGGACTTATGCCAATTATCTGGACTTTCTGAAATGTCTGTACAGTTGTGGGGTATGATTCTGCATACGGCTTACTACCACTCCCAGGATTCGAACCATGGCTGTGTGTGCTAAAAATACAACACTTTACGTCTCAGTTGAGTGTGCTGTTTGGATTATGTTGGCTATCTTTTCACTGTTTTCTGTCTAAGTCTCTCTCAGTTCTACAATATGACCTTGTGATTACAACAGTCATATACAGACATTCCTACACATTTTATTTATGTAGCACAGTGTGGGTAACGGTGCTTAATACAACAGTACTATTAAGAGATTGCAACACTACATTACCTTATGATACCAGAGTAAACAAAAGCAGTCCAGGAGTTAGACCTTTATTGCCCGGGTGTTACCCTTTTATTTGCATACAACTTATATGAGACTTTTCCTGCCATATTGTCTAGTTTATGCAGTACATGCCATACGCAATACAGGTTTTATACTGGCAATTAACTTTCTACTACTTTTAGGTTTATCTCTTGGTTTTATACTAGCAATTAACTTTCTACTACTTTTAGATTTATTTCTTATGACAGTACATGCAAGATTATTACTAACCTGCCTTGCGATGCAGCCTACAGGCATGCGCTTCCCAATTCACAGGTCACTCATCTGCTGCTGTCAAAGACATAAGAGGAATATTTAGCCATACCTATCCATAATATACATGAGCTGGCAATTATTAAACAGGTAGTAGGATGAGTACTTACACATGTCTGGGACATCACCCAGCTGCCTAGCTTCTTGGATCCACTGATCCAAGAGCTCCTTCTTCCTCCATTTCAGGTCAGCATAGTGATGCCTGACCTGCTCACCAGTTTGAGGGATGCCAGTGGCACTGGTGAGGTCACGAGTGAGACAGTGCCAGGCTTCTGCTTTATATTGGGAACCCTGGTACTGGCCTGGCAGTAGTCTCTGGTCATGGTCTTTAACAAGGAGTCCTGCCATTACTTTGGACTCCTGGATGCCCCAGCGCTGTGCCCAAAAGTGTGATCCTTCACCCACAATGGCCATAGTGCCTACAGAAGGAAGCTGCAACCAGTTATGAGATGTATTCCTGCCTGTGGGGTTTAAATAAGGCCAATTTCCCACACTTTGCCGTGATTGGACAGTTTTGAAAATGCTAAGCTATGGGCAAACCTGCTTATCTAAGGTTGGCATTGCTTAAAGGGGTATACCAATGGGCAAATTGATTTAGCTGGCCTACACATTGCTTACACCTAGTAAGCAGGGGTGTGCAATTCTTAGCGTTGCTTAATTTTTAATTTGCACACTATGTGCTGTTTGGCATTAATTTATTATCATTCATTATATGTTATATATTTGTTTAGTATCCATGCTTCATGTGTACGTACACTGTATGGGGTCCTTGTGTTTATTGGGGGATTTCACCACTTTATTACAATTACACCTCACATCTGGACTTAATGCAGTACTCCAGTTCACATATTTATGTTATGTAGTATGTTATACAACATAAAATTCTATATAGAGTCCTTTCACATGTAAATTGTGATTTTGCTATACTGAGGATCTGTTTGGGGATACCTCAATCTTATATACTGCTGTGATGGCTTACTGGTTAACTACTGTGACTATAGTGTACAGTGTCCTGGGTTCAAGACTTGCAAGGGCTGTTTATTTTGTTGCTGGGCAGAACAGCGACTGTTGGATACAGAGTGATTAAGGCACTTTTAAGCAGGTGTAAGTGGGTTTGCATGGATTTGCATGACAGTAAGCAATTCTAACTTCCGGTTAAATATGCTTAAAGGGAGTTAGCTTCACTATTGCTTAACCTGTATGTGCATTGCTTGCCCCCACGCAAACGGGTTTAAACCCGCTTACTGCTGCTTAAAACTGCTTAATCCCACTTACCCCCACACTAATTTTGACAGAAATTAAATATAGCTTTTGGGAAAGTGGTAGATTTGGACACACTATGGATTTATCATTTATTACACATTATACCTTCATTTTGTATCCTTGATTCATGTGCACATATACTGTATGGGGTACTTGTATTTATCTGTGGATTTTACCACATTATTACAATGACATTCACATCTGCATTTAATGCAGTACTCCATTTCACAAATATATGTTATTTAGTAGGTTGTACAGCAAAAAAAGTTCATAAAGTGATTTCACATGGAAAATGAAATTTACTACAGTGAGAATCGAACCGGGAATGACCGCTTGCAAAGAGAACACTCTGACCAGTACACTATTGCAGTACTCCTTCAATTGCAGGTATCTTGCAATTTAACTTCTTGTGCCATTTAAGCTACAGTATGCATAGCTAAGCAATGGGCAAATCCGCACACTTATGCTTAAATTTATTCTATTTGATAAAAAAAATCTATACTGCTATTTTCTCTTGGGGGGGACAGGTTTCACTTATTGGTCTGGATTCCTGCATACATGTGCACATTTGGCAGATATCCTAGCAACCCCTCCATACCTCTCAACCTCTTCAAGCACACTGTCTGGACAAAGCTTGACAAATTGTGGTACAACTATGGACATATTTTCATTATTGCTCTTATAAACTTGGGACAGTTGCTAGAGTAACAGGATTTGTTTTAATATACGTTTTATGGCAGATTTGAAGTCTGGCACTGAAATGTATGCATTATTTACCGACTTCAATTCTGAGATCATCCCAGTGACAAGCCAGGACAACTGGGGTGCTGTATGGGCGTGTAATATGAACATTCTGCAATTATTTGTACAGTTGTGAGGTATGCAGCCTCCTATGAGCATTCTCTCTCATAATAATTTCCCGGTGGCACTTCCTGAGTGCAGGGCCATGTGTATTGTGAGAGCTCTGCTCTCAAACACACCCCCTGCACTCGTCCACTCTCCATGTCCATTAAGGAGCAGAGACCTTCATTACTATGCATGGTGCGCTGCCGTGCTGATCTTAAATGGATGTTTCTGTGCAGGAATAAGCTATTCCTGCACAAAACCTTACTGAATCCTGGGGGTGATTTTTTAACAGTGGAGTGACATCTGCTTTATAACTTTTCCTTGGTGAGAAAGGTTACTTTATACCTTGGATGTCCACAGATAGCTCAGGTATAATCTTGACAAAACAAAATCTTTCACATCTTCTAATCAGTTCTTCATTTTTTTGTGAAGATAAGAAGAAGGTAAAACCAGTCTTAAAGAAAACTATTTCCAAATGGTTGTCTTGGTCTATTACCTTTTGTTATTCCCACCACAACTAAACTATTCAAGGCAGGGTCAAGAGACATTCTACACAGAGAGTGGCTTAATCTATGGCTTTTTGGAAAGGGCTGGACTGTAAAGGTATTCTAGATGTAACAATTTGACTCTCTGTACATAGTTTTACAAATCATTGCCAGCTAGATTCCTTCTTTGGGTCTAGGTTAGGCTTTGCAAGGACCATTCTATAGTGGCTCCAACCAGGACCCTTCTCCTTCCACCTGCCAGTTAGGATCATAGGATTATAAGGTCACAGGAGGTTGTTTGGCTAACAACCCTAGAGCCTCTTTAAGGCCAGCTAGTCAAGCCTCAATTTTCCCAATTACCAGTGTCCAAGGACTAGAATTTCTTTGGTATATGCCTGTGCCTTCAGGCATCTACAAGCTACCCTCATCCATAAGGGACACAGTTGACAAGCCGGGGTGAATCTGCGATTTCCCATCCATTTGTCTAAACTGCATTTGAATAGGCTTAGCAAAGAGCTTTGCTTTACATGAATGTAGAGTGTGTTCCAGAGAAGGGATAATCTCTGAGACACATACCTGCCCCTCTGATATGTTTTGTTTATATAATAGGCAAGGTTTAGATTCTTAGACTGGGTAATTCTAGTGCTGCTTATTTTGCAAATATGTAGCAGGTCCCTTGGGGCTGCATCGGAGAATGCCATGTAGCTTATGCATAGACCGCTTCTCAGTAGTTTGTAGGAGACTAAGTAGAGGAACAGGGCTTTGAGGCAGTTTACATAGGACATGTTATTTACACCACATATTCTTTTAGTGAGGAGCTTCTTGGCCACTCCAGCTGTTGCAAATGCCTGGTCAGGTACATGCTGAATGGTGCATTATACTCAATTGTTGAGCTAGTGAGGACTGAGTATGGTGGGACTATGATCTCCTTAGATCTAGATACCATGCCATTATTTATGTTATGCCATGCAGAAGCATTTTCTCACCACCATGGATGCATAGTGATTCAAGTTCAGGTTACTGTCAACCTGAGTTTCCAAGTCCCTTACTACTGGGTTTACTCTTAGGAGGAGTATTATTAATGTTGCAATTTAAAGGGGTGATTGTCTTCCCAAAGGGTATAATTATCCATGTTTTGCACTGAGTTCAGGCCATGGCTCTGGTACCAGTTATTTCTCTGTCAGACCCTCCTGGAGGATATCTACAGCTTTGTAGGAGTCAGTGATTAGACCCATCTTGCAGTTGTCAGCAAATGTAGTCATCCCCATGCATTTTACATTTGCCTTGACTTCAATGAAGTATATTTCAAATTAGGTTCCCAGTACCACACCTTGTGTGATGCCACTAGTACAGGCCTTTTGGTGAAAGTGTATTTACCCAACCCTAACTTCATGTGTATTACTTTAGAGCATTTTGCTTGTCCATTGGGTAGCATAGGGATTTATGCTTAAATTTTGAGTTTGTCTGTAATACCTGAGTGAGGAACTATGTCAATTGCTTTTGCCAGGTTGCAGTACGTAGTGTGCACCATCTTGCTCTCATCCATGACTCTAGTGGCCTTCTTGAATTCCAGGTTTAGTAGACATGTTCTGCCCTTGATGAAACCAAACTGGGATGGGTCCAGTGTTTGATGATTCCCTATGACTTTCTTTATCAGAGCCACTTTATTTCTTTTCATGGCCATACATACAAGACTAGTAAAACGTATGGGTCTGTAGTTCCCTCAGTCTGTTGATGGTCCCCATTTGTGTAGAGAGATGACTGTTGTGGTTCCCCAATTCCCTAGGGAGAAAGTCTGTTTAGAGACTGTGATTAAATACATTTGCTAGTGGGCCTGATTGGTTGTGTTTCAAGCTATTTAGTAGGCATCCTGGGATATTATCAGGACCCATTGATGCAGTGTTTTTAGCTCTGATGACCTGTTCTTTAGTGAAAGTTAGGGGAGAAATGGTAGAGGGTTATTCCTGGGTGGTAACGGGAGTGATGGGAGGTAAAATTAAAGGTAAATTCATCAGCCAACAAATTTGCTATATCCTCTAATTCGGTATAGGGAATTCCATTTACTGTTAGTTCAGTACATTGTTGAGTGTTCCCTTTATGGCTGCATTCATAACTAAAAAAAAAACTCATGGTTATTCTTACTTTAGGAAACTATTTGGCCTCAAAGATGGCTTTGGTGGACTTGATTAGTCCCCTGAGTTGCTTGCTAGGGCTGATGAGGAAGTTTTCTGCCTGTTGGGCATAGCTCTTCCTATTTTTGGACAATATTTTCTTTCTTTTGTCATACAACCTATTTATACTGGGGGTTCACCAAGGGGGTTTGTTTTGGAGTTTATCCTAAGTATAATTTGGTTTAGCTTGGTACTCTTGTTTCTATACCATTATTTATATGCCTGTACATGATTTCTGTAAAGACTTCTGCATAGACCACAGTGTTCTCTAAATTGTGGGGGGATGGGGCTTGCCCTTTAGCTATGCCATCACTTATTAGGGGTAGTTAACCTTGGAGAAAGTTCTTAAGTGTTGTGGGGTTTGCTGGAAGTTCAGGCTTTATAGTTATTTCAAGGGTGATTGCTTTGTGAACTGATCTGAGCTGTAAGGACTTTATACTGGGGGGAGAGCTAAAACATTGTGAGTACCTAATCAGGGATATTTGCACCCCCAGTAAGTGTGCAGACTTGCTGTTCCAGGGTGTTTTTGTTGACAAAATCCAGGAATCTTTGAGCCTGCATGTTAGTGGTTGTGTATGTATCCCAGTTTATGGGGGGATAGTTGAAATCACCCATGAATAGGGTATTGGGCTGAATGGTGAGTGACTCAAATACATTCAAGTACATGGTATGGTTATACTGGGTCGTAGATGGGGAGCAATATAGCTAGCCAGGATATGGTCTGGGACTTTACCTAACGCTAGTTGAACATGGAGTAGCTGAAATGTGTCATACTGTTTGACCAATCTTGAGATATGCTAAGCTATGGCAATTTACCCATATCACTTCGGCTACTGAAGTAATGATCACTATGCAGAACATTGTGCCTTTGTGTAACTAAACTTACCATAACATTAGATGCTCGAATGGCCACTGCTGCAATAACCACTCCCCCTTGTTTTCTGGTGTATTTTTTAAGCCAGGGTGTGGACATCCATTTTTTGTTGCTCCAAGCAATGTCTTTTCAGGACACAACCTCCTTCTCTCAGTTGATATGAAAGCTCTAAAGGACTTGGCATGAAAACCTGTCTTTCTAGTCATGTCAGCTCAAGCTATCAGTTTGGGTACATCGAAAATGCCCTGAAGTTGTACAAGCTGGCTGGCTTTTATTTCCTTGGCAGGATATAACCAATATAGCTAAGGCTATTGTAGCATTGATAATTTGAACATCAACTTAATAGCAAGTTTACTTACCAACCATACACTATGTCATTTGGTAGTTAGCTGTCATAGTATTGTAACCATGCTTTTTTTTAAATCAGGAAGGTCATATTTGGTATTGTTTTCTATTATCTAAACATAAAGTAGCTTCTCTAGTATTTTTGCAAGAGGTGGGAGAATAATTATAGCTATGAAGTTTGATAAGGTCTCAGGGTTTGTGACTTTTGCTATGAGGTGGTTGTAGAATGTTTCAGGCTAAGGATCCTTCAGTAGGCTAGAGGTTTAGCAACAATGGAAAGGCCAATTTATGGAACATGTGGCATAGCCTCTGTGGTCTTCTTTGTTATATCAACTTATTCTAGAGCCTGTTCAACATTCTGTGTTGTTAGGGCTTTAGATGTTAAAGTTGGAGCAGTGTCAGGGTTGGAGTGATATAAGCAGAATTGTGGAGGAGTGGATTTCAGGCATTTTGTTGTAGATGTAGGAATAATTTTCTTTGTTTTTTATGTATATTTGTATGCATGACTATGGCACTGATCACAAATAACAAATTTCAGGCCCACCACCCAGATGAATGCAAAGATACAGGATTCCACACAATGGTTCCTAATGAGTTGAATTATCCTGAGATCAGTCAGAAATTCATTAAAGCCATTCTAATGTGTTGAGATTAAAGTCATACAGAATAATAATGTATTTTGTATTTGGAGGAATTAGAGAAGATAATCTGAAGGAGAGATTAGACTTTTCTTGTTTTGGAACAGGTTGGTAAATAGGCAACTGCAACACTAAGTGGTTTATTATTCTTTGAAGGAATTTTTACAAATCACAGTCTGCAGTTGAATTAGATTGAGCTAATGTTAGAACCTTCAGATATGATTTGTATAGAATAAGGGCCGTACATTCAGTTCTTTCCTCTGATCTGGTATAAAAAAGGTGTAGTTGTAGCTGGGGAAGATTAGCATGGTTATTTTATCCAAAATTCTGTAATGCAAGTATGTCAGGTGCATGTATATTAAGGAAGGAACCTACTCAATCTAGTTTGCTCCTGATGTTTTTGGCATTTGGGCAGACACACGAGGTAGAAAATGGCTGAAGACTGTATGTAGGAGAGTATATGTGAAGGTCCTCAGATTGGTTGTATGTTAAACTTAATGAGAAGTTTGAAAATGATTGGGGTAAATTTGTTTAGAAATCTATGTAGTTTTATTAAGAATGTGGAATGTTTGCTAGTGGATGCTAGAAGGAGGGAAATTAAGTCTTAGTTAGCTTGTGTGATCTGGGAGGATTTGGGCAGAGGTAAAATAAGTGGATAAATTATATTTGGAGTGAAGTGTGATTATGAGGGGGAAATGGAGAGAAATGTTGAGGTGGTGTGAAGAGCATCAGTTGATTTGTTGAAAAGGGGTGGAGATAACAGAATAACGATGGTTATTGTCATTAGAAGAGCCATTGAACAACAGAATGGGGGGTATGAGAAGAAAGGGGAATATGTATGTTTTAGAAAGCAAAGTGGGGGTGTGGAGATGTGGGTTTTGGTTTGTTTAAAAAAATGTGATGAATGTATCAAGGGTTAATTTGGGCTTGAGACAGATTCATGCTGTGGAATAGAATAGAGAGCTTCTAGACCAAAGAGATAGTAATGTGTATTGGGTGTATGGGGGGAACATGAAGTGTTAGATTGTGCAATGTCAGAATTAGTTGACACTGGATGCATTGCTTAGTAATTTGATGGGATTACATTAGGATGTATGGCAAGCTAATTATAAAAGTTTTCAACCCAGGGAGTTGCCACGGTTGGAGGTGGGAGAAGATTAAAGTGGGCCACAATCAGTGGTACAGCAGTAGGCAATCCCTGCAGATTAGACTGCCTATTTTGCAAAGAAAGCCACCAAGGTGACCAGAAGCCTAAGTGAGAGTGACTGAATGAATCTGCCTTCTATTTATATAACACCTGTTTATGAGGTGATGTTCTTAGTACACTCCAAGCAATCAGTATTGATTCTAAGTGATGCAGAGCTTGGTGCATCACTAATTGGCATACTGCGGATATGGGCATTGCTTTAGTTAATAGGAAATGCCTTTATAACTGATGAAAAACCTAGAGTTTCTTAAAAGATGATGAGCTAATCCTGAAATTTAAAGCTAAAAATGAATGACGAGAACAATGAGCTAAGGGTGTGAGGGAGATACCACTAAAAGTGTACCTCTACAGACAGCCTAATTTTTTTCTGGATTGTAAGGACAAAGTTAAATAAACCACTACCTTTCTTTCAGGTATTACATTGTGCAGTAGTTTTTATTCAGATGTTTTTCTTTATTTCTCGGATTTCACAGTGTTTGGATGCACATTCCTTGACAATGGGTGGAAGACAGACAAGTGAGGTAAATTTCCATATATTATGCAGTATTCTTCATTCTGCTCAGCTGGAGGGTGGAAGGCTTTTGCTTTATTGTTCAGAAGCCACCTTGCCTGGATGAGCACATTGCCATTGGGGGAGGGGTGCAGATAAATGAGGTAAACTTCAAAATTTTGTCCTGCACTGTAGTGGATGTCCTTTCAGGTCTAACCAGGTTTCTGATATTGTTCAACAATATGAAGTCAAAATTTGAGGAGAAAATGGGTGTGAAATTGAGGTTGCCTGTTAGGGTTTTAACTGAATTTCAAAATGATTACTGATCTTTTAAAGAGACTGTTTGCTATGCAAGAGGAATCTATTTTCTGAAATATAGTTTACAATTCCAGAGGAAGTTCTCAGTTTCTGATGTTTTGCTCACTTTTCTGTGTTTAAGGCAGTCTGTGTTTCTCTTGCTTACACACTTTGTTTGAAATTTTGTTTGATTTCTTGGGTAATCTACAAAAAGGAGTTCATCTTTAGAAAGGATAGTTTTTGAGGAAATAACCTGTTTGAAATGGGTTCTGATAGATTCAGCCAATAGAGAGATGGTTGTTGTCAGAATTTAATTCAATGAGAAGCTTCCTCTTTTCAGATTCAGGGTAGAACAGATCTGGTTTAGAACTGGTGGATGTTTTAGAGTTTTTAAGGACCGTTAGGAGAAAGTAGGGCAAAGATTATGAAGGTTATTAGATAATGGTTATTTTAGGCCCTTGAATTTGTCTGGTCAGGTGAATAATTTAGTGGGCTGCCCCTTGTTGGCTAGTTAGCAAGTTATTTCAGGTTGTTGAATGTAAGTATTTTATTAAGATGGGATATTAACTAATTCAAGCCCATAAGGTATTTTTTGTAAAGTTCCAATTAGCCTCAATCACACCATATGTCACCAAATTTTTTTCTGGGACTAGCTTCTTTAACTATGTGACATACCAGCTAATAATATGTAATATTAATAAGGGCAAGTATTTCTTAACAAAATGACAGTACAATTGTTAATCTAGGATCTCCTGTGGAGGAGAAATTAATCATTCTTTACCATGAATTTTTCATATTTTTATATTTATGCTCATATTTTTATATCTGAGTCACCCACAAGTTACTTAGTGGTATGGTATGAAATATGATGGGTAACATCAATAGTCATTGAAGTTGTTCATTTATATCACACTATACGGAAGATATATTACTCATTGTTTGTGAATAATTATGAAAATAAGTAATATTTCTGTATGCACTTAATACTTTAAAAGCAAGTGACTTACAAAGTATGGGGTGGCATCTGGTGAAACTTCAGAAGTTGTTCATGTAAGCTGTCTTTGATATTTGCCCTACAAACTGCACATCTTGAGAGATGTACAGTGTTCTTTAATTGTTAAATATACAATTAACCATACTTTTTCATATTTCTGTAACTATCTCAACAAACATGCACTTAGAGAGGATGTTTTCCTTTCATGTGTTTTCATTCATGTGAAAGTGTGTCTGGTTATCAAATGTGTTCTAACAAAAAGGATGTAAGTTGTACAGTTTCCAAGATATGACCATTTGTTTGTGAAAGTTTAACAAAAAATATAATTCTCTGTGAATTATTAATATATTATTGATGGAAGGCTCTAAATGCACTGATTATTATCAATGTAAAGAATACTTCTTGCTGATAATATTTGCACAGTTTTAATAGGTTTTATTGTTCTGACTTTATTTACATTTGTTTATCTTACACTTTTGAAGTTGTTAAAAAAATACTCTGGAATGTAAAGATGTGTGTAGGTTGCTATTGGTGTGACATTTCACACCACACGGGTGTTATTTTGTTAAAATTTCTCTTCAGTTATTACTCATATCCCCTCTAGTATTGCACTTTCTTTCTTTGGTAATTATATGGAAACATTTCAGGTAATATTCTGTTTGGCTTATAGATAGTGGGGGAGTTAGGTATATATTGGCCAGAAGGAATTATATGGTACTGATAATTACGATCTGTGTTATTATCCACCGGGGTTGTACTCATTTGTGTGTTATTCCAACAGATGTACAGTGTTCTTTAATTGTTAAATATACAATTAACCATACTTTTTCATATTTCTGTAACTATCTCAACAAACATGCACTTAGAGAGGATGTTTCCCTTTCATGTGTTTTCATTCATGTGAAAGTGTGTCTGGTTATCAAATGTGTTCTAACAAAAAGGATGTAAGTTGTACAGTTTCCAAGATATGACCATTTGTTTGTGAAAGTTTAACAAAAAATATAATTCTCTGTGAATTATTAATATATTATTGATGGAAGGCTCTGAATGCACTGATTATTATCAATGTAAAGAATACTTCTTGCTGATAATATTTGCACAGTTTTAATAGGTTTTATTGTTCTGACTTTATTTACATTTGTTTATCTTACACTTTTGAAGTTGTTAAAAAAATACTCTGGAATGTAAAGATGTGTGTAGGTTGCTATTGGTGTGACATTTCACACCACATGGGTGTTATTTTGTTAACTTTTCTCTTCAATTATTACTCATATCCCCTCTAGTATTACACTTTCTTTCTTTGGTAATTATATGAAAACATTTGAGGTAATATTCTGTTTGGCTTATAGATAGTGGGGGAGTTAGGTATATATTGGCCAGAATGAATTATATGGTACTGATAATTACGATATGTGTTATTATCCACCGGGGTTGAACTCATTTGTGTGTTATTCCAACAGCAGGCTAAATAGAATTAACTAATAATATTCTGCCTGCATAGAGGGATAAAGCACGGATTATGGCCTAGTTCAGGTTCGATAAGCTGCTCAGGATGGATTGACAGGAGAGGATGTTAGGCTTAAGGTAGACCTATGATTGAACCCACATCTTCAGCCTGTAATGTGGCCAGATGCTCACCTTTGATGGAAACAGGTAGTTTGTCTCTGGAGTATGACTTTGGTATATATGCTTCATTATCAACTACAAAAGACCCTGCAGAGGTGCCAACATCAGCCTGGTGTATTAGTCCTACCTTTACATGTGACACCATGGCTGTGCTCTGCTCTATGAATCCACAACAAGAGACACAGTTGACTGAATGTGAACATGTGCCAAAACTGTAACTTGCACCATACATGCTGTGGTTGTACATACAAGGTGTACCATGCTATCGCATACTATCTCTACAGCAATAATGATGTGGCTGGATACCCCAGCACAGGATTGTTGAGAGTCCAAGTATTTAAAGCGATCCATTCAACTAAGTAATTTTATTTATATAAAAAGAAAATACAGTTCCACATCCTCCTCCTTCCAGAAAGAGACTGACTCCAGTTCATTCCTTTTATAAATTTTATTGGAATAAGCACTTTAGTCTTTGACAACTTCTACAGATCTAGTCCTTACATCTAAACTTTCTATGATCACAATGCTACTAAAATACTGTTATGGGGAGGGGGGCATAGGACAGCACAGTTCCACTTGATTGACTTTTCACCTGTTCCAAATGAAGATATCTGATAGGATTTTAGACCTATCCTCATTTACATGGGGATGCTCATAAGTAGTGCTTGGTAAGCCCATGTGTCCAACCCTTGGAAATGTTATGTGTTGCTAAACTTTTTTTTTATTGACCAATTCTCTATTACCTTAAAGTCTGTCCTTTTTTATGTATAAACTTATAATCAACCAATTTTACTTGTGTTGCTACCAGAATGAATTTTAAAAATGTTTTACAGGCATTATTTGTGGTCACTTAACATCACTATGTGGTTTTAACATATCACTTGCCATTTGTTCCTGTAATCAGGTGTTATTTTAGGTTATTGTTTATTGATTATTATTGTCATTTTCAGTTTTTCTGCTTACTGATATTAAAACCTATTCACTATCTAAAATACTTTTAAATGGCCAGAACAAAAAAAAAAGCAACTACCAACCACCCTTATCATTTAGCAGAGCCTGTTGGTGGAATTGGTTAATCAAGTAGCATTTTTGCTTGTTCATCATAAGCTTCCTCAGATCATGAGTTAACGTGTGAACCATGCCATGTTCAGGTTGTGGAGAAGTATAAAACATACTGAAGTGAGTTCACAATACTGCACTGAAGAGAGGTATTAAAAATAAAATTTTCAGGCTGTAGTAGGGAAGAGAAAACACTACTGAAGAAGTAAAACATTATGAGAATCCACCAAGAGTTCATAATAAACTTGACTTCTAATCTGATTTTCTAGCACAAGTTTGACTTTGAATGTTACTCTCCAGCAGAAATCTGGAGAAGTGTCCCAAACAATTGTATGGAGGATAAAACAATTAAAAAAAAAACTTGACTAGCAAAATTCTGGAGAAGTGTCCTAAGCAGTTGAACGGAAGATGAACCAATGATATAGGAGTGAAAAGTGATGATACAAATCCACATATAGTAAACTTAGCTCTGAATGGTATTCTCTGGTGGAAATTTGACTGAGTGTGTGGATTTCTAGTGGAAGCCACTGAGATTTTGTAATAGAAGAGCTTTTGATTTAGGTTCTTGCAACATTTCTCTGGAATTCTGCTAGTCCAGTTTTTTGTTTCATCCATGCAACTGTTTGGGACAGTTTTCCAGAATTCTGCTAGAGATTGTCACACACAGTCAATTTTCTGTTAAAAATTCAGATTAGAAGTCAAGTTTATTGTGACTTCATGGTATATTCTCAAACAATTTTCCTTCTTCACTATTGTTTTATCTTCCCTACTACACCCTAAAATAACATTATTTTTGATAACTCTCTTCAGTGCAATGTTGTGAATTCACTTCAGTATATTATATACTTCTGCACAAGCTGAACACTACATGGTTCACAGCTTAACTCAGGTTCTGAAGAAGCTTATGATGAGAAAGTAGTAGCACTGCTTGGTTAAGGGAACCCACCAAAAGACTCAGTTAAATAATAAGGGAGGTTGTTGTTGTTGTTCTGGCACTTAAGTATTTGAGATAAAGAACAGGTCTTAACATTAATATACAGAAGAACTGAAAATGACACTGGTAAGCAAGATGCAAAAACCTGAAACTGACATCTGATTACAGGGCCAAATGGCAAGTGATATGTTCAAACAACATAGTGATGTTGTTGACCACAAAAGATGTTTGCATACCATTTTGTAAAATTCAGTTCTGGTAGCCACGCATGTAAAATTGGTTGGTCATGAGTTTATGCATAAAAAGGGACAGACTTTAAGGTAGTAGAGTATTGGTCAATAACAAAGTTTAGTAACATATAATATTTCCAAGGGCTGGACACACGGGCATACCAAGCACTACTTGTGAGCATTGCCATAGAAATGAAAATGGGTCTAAAATCCTATCAGATGCCTTCACTCTGAGCAGGTGAAAGGCCAGTCAGGTAGAACTGGTTATCCCACAGTATACTAGACCACATCCCCCATAACAATATTTATAGTAGTTTCATGATCATGGAGGTTTAGATGTAAAAACTAGATATCAGGAAGTCTACCAGGATGAAAATGTTTATCTCAATAAAACCTATATAAAGAATGATCTAGAATCAGTCTCTTTTTTGAAGGGGAATTTGGAACTGGATTTATTTTGTTCTTAGAAACAAAATAATTTAGTTGAAGGGATTGCAGTAATATCTGGACAATCCTGTGTTGGAATTTTGGTTTGTCCTGATGCATGCCTCCTGTATACTGCCAGGTTGGCTTGGAGATACTGGAGTCTCCACTTGTGGGCAACCTTTGATTGCCAACATGGCTGGATACCCAATTTCCCTATAACAATGCATAGGCTAACTATATGTTTTGGTCTGGCTAACATATGAATGCGTAGAGCTAATGTTCAGAAATATTCTGAGCATAGTAATAACCCAGTGCATCATCCTTTCAGATGTGTGGGAATGGTTCCATTCTCTGAATAGTGTCCACTCCTCCAAGGATGACAGCAGGACCAAATCCATACAGAACATGTAACTGTGCAGCACTTTTGTAGTCTTCCCTCACTTTCTTTCCTTTTCATCAGAAATATCACCCTATTAAATAATGCTGATGTCATCCATTCAAATGTGCACTGTCACAGTTGTAAACCAACATCTCCTGTTGCAACTTGGGCAATGTTCTGTATCTTGTGTTTTTATTAAATAAGTCAGTTCTTATCTAGCCATTAGTCCTTAGACTCAGTTTTATCAGTATGACTGTGAATGTTCAGATAGGTAACAATATTGTCACCCAGCTCTCTGCTGTGTACATGTGTAGCTGGGGATTCCTTTTAATGAACGTCTGCTCATTTTTCACAAATAAATGATTTATTTGATAATGATTATATGATTTGGAAAATTTGGCTTTCCTAAGAGAAATACAAAGCCTTCTCCTGTTGCATAAGGAAATGAGACAATGTTCTGTATGTCATTGCCTTAGTAAGGCATGTGCTTGAATCTATAATCATCAACACATTGTACATGATTGCCCTTCTATGATCACAGTGACAATTGCATTATGCATCATGTGTGTTTGGGTATATTTTGTATCAGGCAATGTTGTGTGACATACAGACAAATATCAACACTCTTTCAAACAAATGATAGGCACACATATCCCTTGCAGCAATAAAGTGATATAATGCCTTCAAATATCTCAAATTGTAGCAACAGTTCTACCATGTGCATTCATTCTTTAAAGTATCATGCAGTCTGAGCCGTCACATAGTCAGGTGTTCAAAACCTGCATTTAATAACTGTAAGCATTGTGTGTCCTTATACTATTATGTAGGAATGACTTGTGAACATGTTTCAGGTCTGACAGTGTAGGGTCTGCTATGGCTTCTCTCCTCTTGTGTCAAGCCCCATACCCTGTGCCTTGTCCCAGCATCAACATTTCCATTTGCCTACCCTTTGTTTGTCAGTGTCCATCCCATATGTTCCCATCCTAGTAGCTGCACTTCTGCCCAGGTTCATGTTGATTGATTGATGCCACTGATGTGGAATCCCATATTAGAAAAAATATAGGTAACCATTTGAAATGTCAGGACACTACAGTGAGTCCTGTAACAAGGAGATTAAATGTCTGAAAAATGGACTTGCATATAGCAAGTCCAAGATAGCCATTTCTCAGAAATTCCCTTTGCTTCAAGATATGGTAATGTCAGAATTGGTATATATAGATTTGGGGGAGGGGCTTGGTCCCCACACCAGGGTGAGGGGTGCATGAGGGCTTGCCCCAGCTGTACAAAAAGAGGTTGTTTTTGCTTGATATCTGCTTGCCTTTCCTATTTTTTTTTACTTTTCTACACACTTTCCTTCTCAATCTGATTGGTGCCCATATACATGTCTATCATAGTGCTGCAGCAGTAAATGATCTTTGGCAGTATGATTTTCTGCTGAGCTGAGCGCTAAGTGTCAAGTGATGTGATAAAACACTTAACCTTCTTAATACATTCAGTACTTTGTATTTCAGATGTCTGTCTCTGGAATTCATGTTTTCTGTTCTAAACAGATTATGCAACGTGGTGTTTCACCACTCTGTAGCAAGACTACTGCACTTTGTGCTATGGCATTTACTGCATGGGTATCTTCATTTGTATAATTGTGGTGATGCTCATTTTATTAAATAAGCAACAAGTGCACCAGTAGATGATCCCCCTTGAAAATTCCACTTGTAAAATAGCCAGAAGTGCAGACTGAATTTAAAAACTTTTATTGCACAAAACAGACAAACTATGGCAAGTAATGAAGACCATCTACAGGTGCACATTTTGGTTATTTAGTTTTGTTCATGCATTGAGGCGCTTATTGTTTGGTGTCCATTTTATTACCTTGAACTGTGTCGAGCTGCACTTAAGTACTGCATTATTTCTTGGCTCATTGTATCACCCCACAGTGTTGATCACTTGTTCAAGCCTTATGCAGAAGTGCAGTGTATAGCTATAAATCCCATCCTTTGTTTCCTATTAAGATAATAGTGCATTTACTTGAGATATATGAATCATTGTATGTCTTTGATTATAAAAAGACAAAATATGCTGGAATCATATCCCAGAAACAACCAAGCAGCAAAAATCTTTAATTAGAGATTAAGTGCTTTAATTCACTAAGAACATCATCAGAATGTGCCATACTAAGGTTTAAATAAAGTCCCAAAATTGTGTCTACAGGAAACAAACAATAATCACACATTATCAGTTAAGTACACATTATCTAGTTAATTATAATTAAACATCTTATGTCTCAATAAATATTGGTACACAAATATGATTATGTACAAATATATCTATAAAAACATGCTATTAAATATTATCTTGTCATTAAAAATTGTGTATTTATATAAATATATAAACAATGATCATCTTATTTTCCCTCAGCATTAAAACACTATTAAGTGATATCTTGACATTTAAACCAGGTGGATAGGTAACATTCAGTTTTTGTTGACTCCAGTCTAACTTCTCATAGACCACTTCTGTCCATTTTTTGTACTTACTCTAGTGTAAAAAACAGACATTTTTTTTAAATTGTAACACTTGACTAAATGTTTATATAAAGAATTTTTTTATCCTTTTTCTTAGTAAAGTTGTGTTCATAGAGTCTTAATTTTAGTTCTGTTTCATTTTCCCTACATGAAGTGTGAAACTTGTAAGACAGGTTGCTAAGCATACTACTACAGACATATTACAATTAAACCTACTATTGTCGGTAAGCAATTTTGGGCAAGATTTCATCATCATCTTAGATCCATTATAAACAGACCTACATTGGCTACATGCACCACATTTTGCTATACCATGTATTTCACTTGGACTCTTACCCCTTCAATGATTTCCTCAATATCCTTGCTTTTGTAGACAGCAGTGGAGTGTTTTCCCAACCTGTCTTTCAAATTATATAACTCTAACATAACTTTCCAATTTTTTAATCAGTTCCTTCACAGATCTACTGGTTGCTCTGAAAGACAAAACCATAGCATTCTTATAATCATTAACTTGACTATTGTCAGGTCATTGGGGGTACAGTCCGCTATCTATGATTGGTATATATCTCAACTGTCTTAACATTTTAACTTCATTTGCCACCTTGTTAATCATGTCTAGGGGCTACCCTCTTGCTGAAAAAACCCATAAAAAGTCCATCTCACCATCAAAAATGTCATCCTTAGATACTAATCTAGACAACCAAATAAATTGTCCCTTAATTAAATTCCTTTTTTGACACAAGGGATGACAGCTATTATAATGTAAATAAGGTCTTTGAAAAGGTCCCTTTTCAGTAAAAGTTAGTCTCATATCTACCCTGATGATTATTCTTTTATGGTAATATCTAAAAAATTAATTTAAAATTTTCGTTAAGAAATTTTTAAAAATAAACACTATTGTTTATATAATCAATACATTAATTCAAAGACTATGTTACCACCCAAAAAAATAAAATGTTATCAAGATGTTTCCCTATGTCTACAATATAATATTAGTAAAAACAGGAGCAAAGGAGGCCCTGTGGTTACCCGTCTAGTCTGTTTATAATATTCTTGATAAAAATAAAAACAAAATTGTTTTCTAAAACAACATCCTTTATTTCAAGAAGCAAGTTTATTTCATCCTGTGACTTATTTGATCCAATAGTCAATGCCACTTCCATTCCATCCCTATTTTATGTGTATAATGAAAGCAGGTCTTTGACATACATAGTTACATAATAAATGTCCTTATTATATGCTTTAATACTAATTTGAGTGAGACATCATTAGGAATCCTTTAAAATGTAATTTATCATTAAAAATTCCTTTAATTCATAATCAACCCACTGAGATGGGAGCTTAGTCTTAGATACCCCCTTTAGCCACTAAAAGTCACAAAGGGGGATTTGTAATATCCTTGTGGGTTTTTGAAATCCCAAAAATAGACCCACCAAGGGTTTTTTAACTGTAAAACTGTGAACTGTAACCTTTGAAATTTGACCATTGTGGAAAACATCACAAAGACCATTGATAATTATCCTGTATGCTATATTAACTTAGCTCCTGAATACAATTTAAAAAAAATCCTCATTGTTTAAATATTTGTACATTTTACCACAGTAATCAAATATATTCATGAATACATCTCCTCTACCTTTGTCAGTTTTCATGATTCTTAAATTATGGTAATTTGACAGCTTTTGCAATTAACAATTCTTATCTTTAGTCAGATTGTAATATTTATGACTGGATGCAGTAGTAATACATTTTTACACATTTTTTTTTTTCAAATAATGCCAGAGGATGCACAAGAGTAGGATTGAAAGTACTGCGTCAATGTAATATATGCATAACTTCTTCATTTTCTGAAAAAAATTAACTAAAAATTTAATTTTCTCTAATATAACTTTAATTCAGTAAAACTATCCACTAGGTTGAAGCTAGTGAATGGAACAAAAGAAAAACCCTTATTGAAAATTTCAAACAACTCATGATTAACTGCAACTTCATATATCTATATCTAATCTTTATATCTCTCTCTCTTTATATATATACATATATATATATATATATTATATATATATATATATATCTATATCTATGGATACACTAGACAATCTCGATGTACTGAAATGTCAAATTTCAGTATGTCGAGACTGAATAGTGGAAAGTGCAATTACCTGAAACTGCACTATGTCGAATCCACCGCTATCTTGGTGTCATGCTCGTGACATGTGGTGCAATTTGTGGATTTATCTGGAGTTTCAGGTAAGTGTTGTATGTTTCAGTATATTGGGTAGGGATTTTAGTGTGTGTGAGTGTGTGTTGTGGTGTTTTTTGTGTGTTTAGTGCAACTTCGGAGTTAGAATATATAAGTAGGGGGTGTGGGAGGTGAGGGGGGTTTACCCCCCTGTTTATAGGTAGGTTAGGTGTGTTTGTGTGTGTTGCTATGTTTGTTTAGTTAAGTAGGTGTATGTGTGTGTGTGATTATGTGCTGGTGTGGGTGTGTGTGGGTGTGTGTGTGAATGGTCGCGGTTGTGGTATTCATGATTATGGGTTTTTGTGCATGTGGGTTTTCCACTATTCAGTCTTGAAATACTGAAATTCAACATTTCAGTATTTTGAGATTGTGTAGTGAATCTATATATATATATATATATATATATATATATATATATATATATATATATATATACTTAAATTAGTAGAAAACTGCTTAAGCCAGCATGCTCACTGTCAAATCAAATCATGTGCTGAGAATTAATCTCAGCACACACAAAGCTTGAAAAAAAAAAACAAAGCATTTTTTGGCTCTGGCCTACACACCCTGCTAATTATATATTCTATTTCTTGGATCACACAATACCAGGGGACAAGGGTATATTCGCCTAACAGAGGATTGTTGATCTTGCATGCCTATTGACCATCTGTTTAGTCTACCAAAGTATGTCAATTAAACAAACGTTGACCAAAGTAACGTTCAACAAAGCTAGAGGGACACATATATGGATACATAGAGATGAACTGGCATTTTATAAAGTGTGTGCGTGTCTGTCTGTGTGCATGCTTGCGTGCACGGATGCTCAAATGTTTAATGCCTAGTGGCTACTGGCCACTAGCTTAACCTTCACCATCTCAATGATCCTATGAAGGAATAAAATAGGTTATATACTGTATATATATATATATATATATATATATATATATATATATATATATATATATCCTAGGTTATATACACTATATATATATATATATATATATATATAACTGCAGTGGTGGTGCTGCGGTAGCGTTGTCGCCTCATAGCAAGACGTTGTCCCATTCGATTCTCAGCTAGAGCATCTTCTGTGTGGAGGCATACGTGAATGGAGCATGCTTTCATTGAAGGTTGTGCTTCAGGGCTGGTAACACGGTATGTAAAAATCCACTACCAATCACTAGCGGACCAGAGTTCCGGCTGTATGACTAAAACGGGGAAAATCCGAAGACACAAACAAACACCATATATATGTATATATATATATATATATATATATATATATATATATATGCCAAGCTACAATGTTCTGCCTCTGTTTATTGTTCTACTACTGCATGGATTCTGCACTGGAAGTTTAACCTGGTCATCAATAAATAAATAAATGCATACGCACATACATATATAAATGCATATATAGAAATGTGCATATGTTCAGCTTCCTTTTACACCATACATACATGTATTCAAATATACATCTAGCTTCCCTTTTCCACTATTTTAACTTTGTGTCTCATTAAGTAAATCTCTCTTTCATCTTCTGTTTCTTTATAGTAAATATTTAAAAGGTAGATGGGCTGCACCATAAGAGCTCTTTTTTAGTCATGACACATTAGAATGGATTTCTAAAATTAAAGAAAGGCATAGTATTACATGAGTAATACCATGCAGAGTAAAGTTGAAGAAGAAAAGCAACCCCAAAGCATGATACTGCCAGCACCATGCTTCACCATGGGGATGGTGTTCTTTTGGTGATGGGAAGTGTTGTTTTTGCGTCAAATGTTCCTTTTGGAATTGTGGCCAAAAAGTTCAACCTTGGTCTCATCAGATCCTAACACATTCCCACATGCTTTTGGGAGATGTGATGTATCATTTTGCAAATTTTAGCTGGGCCTTGATGTTTTTGTGTGCAAGAAAAGGCTTCCATCTTGCAACCCTACCCCATAGTCCAGACATATGGAGAATATGGGAGATTGTTATCATATGTAGTACACAACCAGTACTTGCCAGAAATTTCTGCAGCTTCTTCAGTGTTGCTGTAGGTCTCTTGGCATCCTCCCTGACCAGTTTTCATCTTGTCTTTTCATCAGTTGTGGAGGGACATCCAGTTCTTTGCAACATCAGTGTTGTCCCACATTTTCTCCACTTTTTGATGACTGTCTTCACTGTGTTCCATGGTATATCTAATGCTGTGGAAATTTTTTGTACCCTTCACCTGACTGATACCTTTCAACAATGAGATCCCTTTAATGCTTTGTAAGCTGTCTGAAATCCATGGCTTTTGCTGTATCAGGCAACTGAGTAAATGTCAGGAAAATCCTACTAGGACAGCTGAGCTTTATTTGGGGTTAATCAGAGTCTCTTTAATTGATGGCAAGTGTGTACCCAGGAAGACCGAATGCTGTAATTAAATCAAAAGGTGTTTCAACAAAGTATTAGTTTAAGAGTGTGCACACTTATGCGACCAGCTTATTGTACGTTTTTTATTTTTTATATTTTTCCCCTAACAGCTTTGTTTATTTTTCAATTGAATTGTACAGGTCATAGGTCACATTAAAGGTGGGAAACATTTTGAAATTATTTATTGTGGTCTCATTTTATATATCACAAAAACCTGGCATTTTAACAGGGGTGTGTAAACATTTTCTATCCACTGTATCTATGTGAACTGATAAAGAGAGGAAAGGTTCTATCATTTAGTCGTACCCCTTAAATGCTTGCAGATTTTGTCAGATTCAGTAGGAAGTTCAGTGGTAGGTGTATATGTCTCCTTTCTTCTTTTTTATGTAGCTCCAGTATATATATACATTGATTTATTTATTTATTTTTATTTTATTTGGCATTTGTTAACCAGGTTATTCTGACTGAGCAGCAGCCCTTTTTCAGTGGAGACCCGAGGAGAAAAGCTCCAAAAAATACAAGTAACAAAAATATCAAAAAGGCAGATATTTACAGGTGGTCAAGTCATAACCAAATACAAAACAGAGTAACAATTATAATAAGGCAGTTTGGAGAAAAATACAAAAAACAGCTGGAAATGTTCAGTGGGTTAATCAACATTGTAGAAAACAAAAGTTGCCAAAAAAAAATGTGAACTGATCATAAGGATCCTAAATAAAGAGAAACATTAAAAAAAAATTATATATTTGGGTCTACTGCTTTTAATCGAATTCCATTTGATCGAAAATGATTTCAGGCAGCCCACTTCACTGAAACCTCATTTGGCTGAAGCCACATTTGGTCGAAAATGGTATAAAGCCCCTGCCCCAGTGCAGTATGACCATAGAGTGAGAATATAAAGTTGGGGGGTGTGGGGGGCTATGCCCCCCACATTTTGCAACACATTTTTATTTATGTTACATGTTTTAATGTATTTTTAATGGATAAGCATGTATATAATAGTGCATAAAATGCAATTATATGCACACCCCCCACACCCCCCTATGTGGGGGGCTGTGCCCCCCACACCCCTTCTAACTTTATATTCTCACTCCAGGGTTGCACTGCAGTGGGGCAGGGGCTTTATACCATTTTCGACCAAATGTAATTCGAACAAATGTGCTTTCAAAGTTCAAAACCACAGATAATAGCGATAAAAGTTTAATATAAAGTTTAATTAAATCAAATAAATGTGCTTTCAGCCAAATGAGGTTGCAGTGAAGTGGGCTGCATGCTGAGAGTAAACACTAGCCATATGTACAGAAAAGGGGAAAGAAGCAGAAATGGGGGGGGGGTAGCTGCTGGAGTATTCAAGGGAGTATAAGAGGAGGAGGAGGTAGGACTAAGTTGGGTGATGGCATGGGCATGTCCATGATTTGTAAAGGCAATCCTGTAGAGCTCATTTAAAACCATTAGGGTTAGGGATAGATCTAACACAAAGTGGTAGTTTATTCCAAGCATTTACTACTGAGTAGCTGTAGAGGAGTTTGCCAATATTTTTGTTGGGGTATAAGCTTGGAGAAGGTGCTGTTGAGAGCTATGGAGGGCATGGGTTGGGAGTGTAGGAATGGATGTGGGAAGATAGAGAAAGGCAGGAGGAGGGGTCATGTAGTACAAATGAGCCATGAGACGTTGGAGCAGGAGGATTTGTTGAATTTATATATATATATATATATATATATATATATATATATATATATATACATATACACACACACACACACACACACACACACACACACACACACACAAGCACTTTACTATCTCGAACTACTGAAATCTCGAATTTCAGTATCTTGAGATGAAAGTGCTGAAAGTGCAGTTGCGTGAATCTGTACTTGATCGAATTCAGGATGTTGAATCCGCTGTTGTGGTGGCACACTACGTGGGATTCACTGTGTTGGTAAGGTGCGGTGTGCTGTGGGATATGGTTTGCCTGCCGTTGTGTGGATATATCTGGAGACTCAGGTAAGTGCTTTTTTTTAAGGGTTTTGGGTGGCGATTTGTGTGTATATGAGTGTGATGGAAAGTTTTAGGTGTAGGTTAGGGTTGGTAGTTAAGAGTGTGAGTGTGTAAGTGTTGAGAGTGGTGGTGTTTGTATGTATGTGATGTGTATTTGTGCAAGGGGAATATAGAGTATGTAGTGGTGGGTTTAGTTTCTTTGTCTTTTTAGTGTGACCTCCGAGTTAGTATGTATAAGTACTGGGGGTGTGGGGGCTGCAGGGGGACTTGCCCCACTGCTTATATGTAGGGTAGGTATGTGTGTTTATATTTTTGTGTTTGTGTGTGTTTTGTTGGTTTGTTGTAGTGTGGGGAGGAAGGTGTATGTATGTTTGTTTATGTGGTGGAGGGTGTATTTAAAAGTCGCGATTTTGAATTTTGTGCTTTTGGGATTTCGGTATTGTGAATGTTCGGCTTTATAGTCTCAGGATACTGAAATTCAAAGATATATATATATATATATATATATATATATATATATATATATATATATATATATATATATATATATATATATATATATATATATATATATATATATATAACAACACACACACACACACACACACACACACACACACACACACACACACACACATATATATGTGTGTGTGTATTTTTTAATTAATTCCCTGTAGTTTTACTGTATCCTTTTCTGTCTTATCTACCACCACATAGATGAACTACGGTCCAGTCATAGTGTTTTTGTATGTATCCCCCCATGTGGTCACTTGCAATAAACCCGTCATGTAAATATCTTTATTTATCTTTTGTCCCTGTACTTCCTCTAGCATGTACTGTTATAAAGTAGAAATCTGAACTGTAATGATTTCCTTTCTTTTCCTTTAAATAACTATTCCCAGACAGACAGTATACATCTGCTTTTCCCAACCTGTATAAAAAGTAAGGATCTCATCACTTTCATGCTTTACACTTTTGCTCCCTACACAAATATCCTTAACTTATTTCTCTTGGTTCCAGCTCTGCTTTCCTAAATTACAGTAAAAAAATCTCCCATCCAAAGAATGCCCTGTATTACCTGTACAAGCTGTTTCAGTTTTTCAAAATGTAAATTTTTTCCTACCCACTGTTACACGTATTTGAAAAAATCCATATCTCTCTTTTTATCATTTTGTAAAGCCACATATAATAAGAGTCCTCTTTTGCTACTGCTGTCTACTCCTCATCTTAGCTCAAGTTTTCTTCAAGCCAAATGAATACCCTTAAGCATTCTTCAGCTGCAAATAACTGTTATCTTTTCACCTGACAAACTATCCATCATGTCTCTTTCTTCTTTAAGAATTTTTATATCCTGCATGCAAGCAATAATTGCTTTCTAGCCATTGAGACAGTAACAAGGGATATACCTTTGAAAATGTTTGGATATTAACATCAATGGTTAAGAGAACTCACTGCTTAACTTTCCTTCTTAAAGCAGTTCCTGCATTATTGCCCTTATATTCTTTCATTTTCCATCAAGTTGAATTATATTAGCTTAAAAATAAGAGCAGTAATGTCACTCTGTTAAGAAAATACTCCTTTAAAGACTGTGGGGGGGATTCAGTAATCCTCCGTGTAGGATGAACGAAGTCCTACTCGGAGACTGCCGTCTAAGAGTATGACGTCAACACGTCATGCATATGCATGAGGGCACGCTGACTCAACTGGAAGGCTAACACGGAGCATGTAAGACTGCAGGGGGCTTGTCAGACTGCCAAGCAGTCCAAATATCCACGCCCCTGCAACTATATAAATGTGAAAATGACAAGTGCAATTAGCATGTCCGCTGAAATATACACATAGCAAACACTACACATCCCCACATTCTAAACCCCTTTGAAATTGTAAAATGTAAATTTATTTATTTATTTTTTTTTAGAATTCCCGATATAGCTGCCCGTATTTGCGCGTGTTTGTGTGTGTGTGCGCCCATTGCTTAGCTACAGTTAGCAATTTCGACATCGAAGAGCATAATAAGAAATGTTTATGCAAATTAAGCCAAATAGCAATAGCATAGTGGTAGAGCCTTCACACAAAGAGGAGGCATTCCCAGTTCTAGTCCCACCACTCCCCTTTCTA
The DNA here is from genome assembly GCF_019279795.1 of Protopterus annectens. Lineage (NCBI taxonomy): Eukaryota > Metazoa > Chordata > Ceratodontiformes > Protopteridae > Protopterus > Protopterus annectens. Next base: position 972,823,864 of record NC_056741.1, on the reverse strand, counting down.
TTTAATGTTTTAAATTAGTATATAAAATAATTCCTGACATATATGAATGAAATTTTAGTAAAAAGCATTGAAATGGCCTATGTATTAGTGAACAAAATGTATATATATAAATAAAAGAAGGTGAGCAGCATTAAGGATATTGACATATAATTGACCATAGCTAAGCAGCGTTGTACCCAGCACAATATAGTTGCCCATAGCTAAGCAGCGCTTTACCTAGTGCAATAGGTTTGTGCGGAGCTACGCACCAAGCTAACCAGCGCACCGTAGGGCAACGTGGAGCAACGTAGAGCAAAGTTGAGCAAAGTCGCCTAAACACAGCCACACCCCCAAGCCTGTCTGGGCAGTAGTAAAATAAAAAGCAATGACAAGGCTCAAACCCGGGACACTGTGCACCATAATCAAAGTACTGAACCACTAAGCCATGACAGCTTAGCATAAACATGCACTATTAACATACATATACTTATAAATGGAAGTTTAACCATTGCTAAGCAGGTTTGCTGTTAGCTGAGAATTTTCAAAAATGGCCAATCACAAATAAGTGCGGGAAATGAGCCATATTTAAGCTCCATAGGCAGGAATACTCTCCATAACTGGTTGTAGCTCCCATCTGCAGTCAGAATGGCCGGTGCTGGAGAGGATACTCGCTTTCGAGTGCAACGGTAGGGCATCGAGGAGTCAAAATACATGGTTTAGCTCCTTGTTCACCATCATGAGTCAAGACTCCTGCAGGGCCAGTTCCAAGGGACGGAGTACAAAGCGGAGGCTTGGAACCGGTTAGCTCATGATCTCACCAGTGCCACAGGCGTCCCTTGGACTGGTGAGTAGGTCTGTCACCACCATGCAGACCTGAGGAGACGGAAGCAGGACCAACTGAACCGATGGATATAGGAGGCCCGTGACATGCAAGATGCCCCACTACTGAGTAGGTAGCCATGGAATGAAGTATGTAAGGAATGCTACTGTAGTCTATATAATGGATAGGTATATCTCAATATACCTTCATTTACTTCACAGCTGCAGGTGTCCATGCTGCGAATCGGCAAGCCTATGCAGATAGGCTTCTAAGGCTGCGCCACCAGGCAGGTTAGTAATTATTCTGCATGTATCATTATATAAAATAAGTGAGAGAGCCTGAAAAAGAGTGTTGTAACCCATTAATAAAGGTATAATAAGTCTTGAATAAAGTCTTTGCATGTATTGTAATATAAAATAAGTGAGAGAGTGTGAAAAAGTGTTGCAACCCATTAATAAAGGTATAATAAGTCTGGAATAAAAGTATTCTGCATGCACCAAAATATGAAATGAATGAGAGAGCCACTACAAAAGTGTGTAATGTAATTAATAAAGGTATAATTCCTGGACTGTGTCTGTGTCACTTTCTTTGATATGTTGTTGTACCCTTGCATTATGGAAATAGTACAGTTGTATTAAGTGCTGTCAATCCACACTAGTGTAGGTCCATATAAAGTGGATGAAGGGAATGCCAGTAGCTCTTAAGCATATATACAGTCCTCAACTGTTGGTTCATGGCTAGCATGTACAGGTTAATCTGGCACATGAGTAGCTTCTGATTGTGTTTCCCACAAATGTCAGTGTGCTGCTAGAAATGTAGGGGTCTGTGTAAATGTAGCTGATAATGTCACCACAAGACAGCCAGATATGTAGATATATGAACATAAATGAAATATATAAATACGTAGCAGTAATATCTGCATCTTGAACAGTTTGTATGTCAGACGCAGGTAAGGTATATAAACAACTATCAAAACCCATTTCACAATTTAATGGACACTGCCTAGTGTAATAATACATGTAAGGGATATATACCTGCAGTCAGTAGGATTGTAGAGTAAAGTTATAAGTATATATAAGTTGTTAATGGAGTGATCTTTTTACACCCTACTTTATGGTCATAAATAATGACATTCCACACCTAAATCGGTATGTGTAATCTGAAAAACTTTGTTGGGACATATGTCCTATTGGTTTATAAATATCTGCATGTACTTTGATGCATGTGCCCTATTCACATACCACAATCTTGGTGGCCTGTTGCCACCAATCAACCCTGCATGCTGTTGGAATGTTCACTGTTGTTCTAAATATGCATGTGATATGCTTGCTGTTCAACTGTTGGAATTCTTATGTGTTGGGTTAATGGGAATACTACTGTATGCTGTTGCAATTAATTGGGAATGCTGTTGTCTGTTACTAACCCATATTGTCATTAAATCCTGCTAAACATAGAACGTATGGGAAGGCTGGCCCCAATGGATGCCAGCTCGAGGCAAGAGTGGTGCGGCTCATGGGTGAGCCTGCCCCTTCTATGCAGCCCCCAGCACAGCCACCCTCCGGGCTGTGAAGGTGCAGTGGTGACTGCCCATGGGTGGGGAAGCCAGATCCACTGTTGCCATCTGTGGGCTCATGGGCTTGCGATTTCCAAACACCCTTCCCCGTCAATGGTATTCACCCACCCCATGTGTCATATTCCGCCCCTGTATGCATCTTGTTTGTCTTGTCTGTTTACCTCCCCAACCTACCTCCCCAAATATACCTACTTCCCCTACCCCACATACCACTCTCACCTGAAAAAAAATGGGCAATCTGCTCCCACAAAAAATATGCCCCATACATAGCTTCCCATTTTGCACACATGTCCACTGGACACATAAACTGAAATTTAATTGGCAGTACAACATACTTTGTTGTCCTCACCCCTCTCTCAGGGGTGGAAGGTTTCAAAATTCCATCCAAATTATTAGTATATGCACAGCTGTTGCTGTTAAAGAACTGGGCAGCTATTGACCTTCCCTACACCCGTCCTGCATATCCCGAGCTGTTTTCCCTACTGTCTCTCCCTCTTTGTGCCCCTTTTTCACCACTGTCCTATCTCCCCATTTTCTTTTCTTTCAAAGAAATTAGCGCGGGGGTTAGCGGGAGTAAGCACTTTTAAGCAGTAGTTAGCGGGCTTGCGTGAGTGTGCACGTGTGCACTTAGCTAAGTATCGCTAAGCTTCACGCAAACCGGCTTACAACTGCTTAAAAGTGCCTTAGTCACCCTGCCTTGTTCTGCTCAGCAGCAAAATAAAACACTACTGCCAGTCTTGAACCCCGGACCTTAGGTAGGAATGCCATAACACAAAACCTGTTCTGTGGAACTATACCAGCAGTTGTTGTGGAATTGCATTACATGACAGTGATAACAGAACCAGACATTCTAACAGTAAATACTGTTACAGCAGCACTTCACAGCCACACACAGTATCGTAGCAGGACAATCCCCACACAAATGTACAAAATGCTAGTGTGTTCAAGGTATAGCAAGGATGTAGGTAGGCATACTCAGTACTGGAATTGTCCAGTTTCATGAGCATCCTGTGATAATGTCAACAAAATAAAAGCACAAACACTGCAGAAGTGAGTACATTAATATTCACAGTATAGATGTACTCAAACAGTTCATGTGCCAAATGGAAACATCTCAATAACTACATATGTATGGCAGCTAATTGTAGATGTTATAAAGAAACTCTATACTCCCATGTATCTTGTGTTAGCATTTCTAGGGTTGAGTACAGTTCTACACTGTCAACTGTGTACTGGAAGAGGCAACATTCAGGTCTGAGTACAACATACAAATAACTGGCTACACCCTTAGCAACATTTAGAAGAAGTATACCAACCTTCTGACTTACACTACGGTGTCCACAGCAAACAAGCATGGGCCCCACTTTGGAAAGCTGAAAGGCCTATGCCTACCTGACCTAGCAATTTATAGCACTGGGTTGCTATGACAGTGAGTACTGCAATTACCACACAGCAGGCTGCATGCAATTACCAAATGGTGGCCACCAACAGGTGCAGAGGCCATCACATGCACATGTGCAGATACCTCTAAAAGCAGGCTGTACTTGCTGTCCACACATGCAATCATTTACTTGCAGCCACGGTGAGAGAGAGAGAGAGAGCAAGAAAGCAAGCAAGCAAGAAAGAGAGACACAGACAGACACCGGCAACAACAACAGCAACAGCAAAAAAAAAAAAACAAAAAAACAAACAAAAAAAAATATATATATATATATATATATATATATATATATATATATAAAATATAAAACATTGTATTACTACACACATGGAACATAATAATACAAACCCATACAAAGTAAAGGTATATAACTGATATGTATTTACTGGCATGTAGTAGATGTTTTTGAAGAGTACTCTACATACTTTGAATCATCCATATGTGGCAGCAGTACGTATCTATGCACAGATGCCCTGCATAATTACTGCCATGGAGAAGTCAGTGTGTAGGTGTATGCAGTAGGATATAACTGTGATATATGTAGTTCAGCATTAAATGTCAAACATCTGATCAATGTTATCTCTGTTCTGTACAGTAGTGTGTACAATGGCTGTTTGGGGGAGTAGTGCATACAGTTATATAAACAAGGATGGGACAGAGTAACAAATGCATGATAGTCATATTAACATGTAGCTTAGCATTGGCAACAGCTGTACCAGGCTAGTATGCTAATCTAGCATTTGCAGCTATATATATATATATATATATATATATATATATATATATACACACCCTCTAATATTACTGTGTGCTCAAATGTGACACCTGTTCATGTTGCAGCAAGGTCCAGCAGGTCGGCTGTGCGGTCCATGAACTTACAACAGTGTGGACCTTGTGTGTGTATGGCACACACATACAGAGAGATCTGTGTGTGTCAGATATATTAGCATCTGTACATGTGCATAGAGCAAGGGACATACTGCATCTGTTTGTGAAGGGTGGACATATATATGTTGTTGAAGGTTGTTATGTGCATACTTCCATATAGGTTGTAGTGTGTGGCAAACAAGACAGCATACAGTGCTGGTATATGACATGTGGTTGCTAAATGCTGTGGGTATGAATTGTCAGGTTTGCAGTGTTGCAGCCAGTGAGACCTGCTAAAGCTACATTTGCTAAGAACACCTTCAATGCATTCTGCACAATACTGTGCAATATTAGTACATAACAGTATACCTCGCAACCTTTGCATAATTGATCTTCCCACCATGAAAGGTGGACTGTATATGTGCCTATATGGATACCTATATGTACACCAATGTATGTTCATATTTATGTGTATATATATATATATATATATAGAGAGAGAGAGAGAGAGAGAGAGAGGGTCATATTTACTGTGACAGATGGCTGATGACAAAGCCATGGACTCAAGCTCAATATTGAAACTGCACTGGCATCCCTTCTGGCAAAAACTCCGTACACATGAACTACCACATAGGTGGTAGTCTACCTAACACCGAAAGTGTGGTAAGAGACCATGGGACACAGGTGGACTGTAGTCTCTCCTTCGATAATCACAGTGACACACTAGTCATGTAATCTGTCTACCTGCCACACCTCATCACAAAAGGTGTGTCATCCAGGGAAATATAGATCAGTATTCCCCTCTACTCATCACACATAAAGCCCATTATAGAGTATAATGCCCCATGTGGTATGTACCTCACAAGACATCCACAGCAACTGGAAATGACAAAGACATACCTCATAAAGAGTAATACCAGCCTCAAACAGATGCCCTTTGCAGACCATCTTACAAAGCCACAACTACACTGTGTCACATACTGCCTACCCAGAGGTGACCTCTGCCTAACATACTAAGCTATGTAAAAACCAGAGCTGTTGGACATACTGCACGTAAACAGATCACAATCTTTACGTGCTACACGTTCTAGGGACCCAAACCTTCTGACCACAATAAACAGCACATGTTGGAGGGATAGATTCCCATCTCAGAGACATCCCATACGCTGGAACAAACCAACTATCCATAGCAAAGAAAGCTCCTAATTAGCAGTTGTCATAAATAATCATGAAGATTGTATGGGAGATAGTGAATACACCCAGGCATTCACCTCTGTGTCTCTGCTTGACAGGGCCACGTGAAATGCAATGACCTGTGTGTCAAAGGCCAGAGTAGCGTATGGCTAGGCTTCTATAGGCCCTAGGGCCAATAGCCTCTTACCTACCTATGAAGTGATACACACCCACATGTACTTGTTGCAATAATTGCTATGTGAGTTTGACTGAGTGTGATGGTGAATGTGTTGGTGAATGTGTCAGAGTTTGGTTTATGTGTGATAGCTTAGTGGGAAACTGTTTCTGTCATGGTATTGTGTGTCCTAGCTGTGATCCCAGCAAAAGATGTGTATACAGTTGCTAGGCTGAAAAAGAAATATGCCATACATTCTGACATAGTCCCTTGTTGTCGACTGGGGTGCCCATTGTAGGCCAAACCAGGACATGCATGCTTATTGAGTGTTACTGCTGGTGAATCCAACCCTTGTATGAACTGTAGTACTACCTGAGGCTGTATGCCTAAACAGCACAGTATGGTGTACGTCCACATTGATTGGAGCCACTGTTCCGTGTGTTCCCTGCAGTCCTCACAGATTACATACCTCAGGCATACTGTCTCGTAACTACTGACACACAGTACTGTAAGGTACACAGGTAAAGGTCACCTGTGTTGCCATACCTATGTGTCTGGTATGTATGTCTGATGTGTGTGTGTGTGTGTGTGTGTGTGTGTGTGTGTGTGTATGTCTGTACCATTGCCTCAGTCATATGTGTGTTACAGGATATAGGTGCATATCTAGCAACATGTATAGTGTAGTACAGCAGTATGCCACCTATATTCACGAATGTGCACATATGTTAGGCAGGGGTCTGCCATCAACGACTAGTGTGGTATACTGGTGATACTGTCACTGGACTTTACAATCATTGCAATGGATTACACTTTTCATGATGCATTAGTATGATATATACCTCCTGTGTCTAGGCTGTGCATTGTGTCGCATACAGTGTGCCATGTACTGTTGTATAGTATTACATACTGTTGTAAGTTTGTTGCTGTGCAATTCGTGGTTTGATATAAAGAGTGCACCAGGCACTGTCAGGCAGTTGTGGGTTGAGTACTGATGTGGAACTGAAAGTGTGTATCTTCTGACAGCCAGTAGGTTGCTATATATGGCAGTTAATTGATATCTGTACATTAGAAATATACGTGTGCCTCATGACTTGCTCACACATATTGTTTCATTGTCTTCCAGGGCTATGTCCCACCAACTAATCCCGCCTAGAGCACGGCAGAGGAAGAGGTCATAACATCCTGCCTGGTGCAGCAGTATGCCCTGCTGCTCTCTGGAACCAGCCAGGACCAGCATGAGCGGACTGCGCTTTGGCAAGAGCTTGTCCATCGGGTAAATTACATAGGCATGCATAACCGGACATATGAGCAGGTATGCCATCACTGCAGTGATTTAATTAGACTTGTCTGGCAGCGTACGTCTGACATCCGCAGACAGCAGCTTGCCACAGGTGGGGGGGGTAACCATCCATCCCCCCCTCACCAGAGTGGAGGAGCTGCTCCTGAGCCAGGTGGCTCCTGGCCAACAACAACCCCAACAACTAATGTGTGTCATCATGGAGGCCGGAGTCACCCTGCAAGCTGACATGGAGCATGCAGGTAACATGGCATAGCTGTAGACTACTGTTACCTCAATTGTTAGAGCATGCTTATGTGAGATGTGTACTGTGTAGTTAGATGATGTGGTGCCTAGTGTTGTGCAATGGTAATAATTAGGAATACAATCTGTAGGCCTGTGACTGTCGACCGTTGTACTACTGTACGATTGCAAACACACAGTACCAGTGCCACAGTTGTTGCCACTGACAGTGTCTCCTATCCTTGTATGTCCCTCTGGTGTGACAGCAAGGCAGCCGACCCATGCTGGTGAGTGTGTTCTACCTTTAATACTGCTAATTAAATGTGCATGTCATAGGTGAGGTGTAGGCCATGTACACGTAACACACATATGCATAATGCATGCTGTGCATGTTTGCTGAGAGAATATGCACATCCCAGTAACGTGGGTAGCTGCTTAAAACACATACAATACACAGAGCATTCCACAGAATTGTGGCAACAGTGATGTGGACATTGGATAGGCAGAGTCGATACACATGCATACAACCTGCACAAGACTGTCTTACGCAGTACACGTTAACATGGTACACATGGCATATCCAGACACCCGCTGTAAGGTCACACTACAGTATCCCACACTTCATCCACACAGCACACATAATATATGTGAGGGGTAGATGCCTCACATGTGGCTGTGTGACACTCTTCGACACATTACACATTCAAGGTAGGCAATGCCCCCTATTGTGCACCTTACATTCCCATGTAACAACTGGCTGTGAAATGGTGAATGTAGCCATGGTACTGCAGTTCCAGTACAGCATGGTATGTACTGGTCTGGCACACATTAGTAGCCTTAAGTGACCACATGATGCTGCATGATGATGGCTCATGGTAGTACACCCCATCCAGTTACAGTGACCACAGTACTACACATAGCATTACCTGCTATGCACCTCAGTGTTGTGTGTGTGCAAACATAGACACCTATACACAATATGCATAGCAATCACCATTTGTACAAAGTGACACACATATATGTCTTGTAATGTTATTGAGTGTATAGGTAACATGACACGCACTGTGTCTGTGTGATGTTTAATGTTGCAGTTGTGTTGTAGCATGCCATGTCATGTCTGGTACTGGCATGTCCACAATATGTCCTACACTCACCATAACCACTGTACAGTGGCCATGTTGAGCAATGGTATTCCATCAGGTAAACATGCACCACTCATTCTGTGTGTATACATAGCATGCATGTGCTAAGTCTGTGTCCACAATTATCTGCTGAAGACACAGATGCTCTAATCAGAAATGGATATCTATGTGACACACAGATACACATCCAGCCATGGTATGTATACCTGTGGGAGATGGTGCACAGAACATTGCAGAGCTTATAATACTTGCACAGCACTGTCGTGTCCATGTACACAGTGCATTCCAGGGTGAGGCCAATCACTGAACAACAACACACATGCATCAAATACATGTATAGTGTTATTGGCAAGGGCGGTCAACACCCGCACTGCATGCTGTTGGGAAACACATGTCCTGCATGCTGACACGTGTGATATAACTGTTTGCCTTGTGATACTGTACCCCACCATCACCCGCTATTGAGTATGTTCTGGATTGCTGGTGGTGTGTGTGTGTGTGTGTGTGTGTGTGTGTGTGTGTGTGTGTGTGTGTGTGTGTGTCTTTGTTTTAGTGATGAGTGCATGTGTGCATCTGTGCATGTGTGCATGTGTGTGTGTGCATGTGTGCATGTGTTCATGTGTGCCGACATCATGTACAGGTTGTAAAGTGTGTTTCCTGTCTTCCTCTCACAGGTGCTAACCTTGGGCTGGTTCACTGCAGCATGGAAACTGATGTCACCGAGCAAAACAGTGATACTGATGGTAGGTGTGTTGAGGCACAGGCATGTTTGCCAGGGTCTGTCGTTAGGCCACCAATCGACAGTACACAGCTGTCCACCACATCCATGCATACAGTCATACTGCCAATACATCCATCACCAATGCCCATAGCTGAGGGACAGCGTACAGTTGGCATTGGCCAGGACAGTGTGGTATCCATGGCACATGCATCCCAACACAGCAGCCATACCCAGATGTCTGGAAGGGTACCACATAGGCAGATGTCCAGGGGTTCTCATAGGAGCAGTGCTGCTCATCATGCCACTGGCAGACGTGCCACAGATCTGACAATGTCACGCATGTTCCAGGCTGTCATGGAGGCACAGGCACGTATGGAACGGTACACCAGACAGGGACTAAGGGCACAGAGGGCACATAACACCGCCGTCATTGACAGTATCCATGACCTAGCAGGTGCCATCCATCATTACACCGAGATCACTGATAGACGTTGGGGAGAGACATTAGATATCCTCTGCAATATAATGTCCATGTGTCAGGACAGTGCAGGATGGTTGAGTCGTTGACGTGGACGTATGCCAGCAACATCAGCAGCTGGCAGTTGCCGTGGACGTCCCATAAGCCACAGTCGCTCCCGTAGTGTCAGTACCAGCCCCAGCAATGTTGGGGGTGGGCTGTCCATAAAACATCCTAGAAGACCATGTGCATGTGGCTCTGGACAGTCCTAGCAGGGACCTGTGTCCAGTGTACATCCATCCACCTCTGGGGATAGTACCCAGTCTGGCTTAGTACCATATCCATGGCCAGAGACAGTGATCTGTGAAGCCTCGCAGGTACAGTCTGTGGCTGTCCCACAAATACCCGTATATGGCAGCCACATGGTGGAACTGTGTGCATGCAGACACACACACATACTCCAGACACCTAGGGCTAACACATAACCACACACATTACATCAACATTGGCCCATTCCGGTATTCTTGCCCCCCCACCACACACACACACATGTTGATGGATGGCTCACTGTAGGCCTCTGGCAAACCAACAACACACCCTGTGCATATGATAACACCTGTGCCACCTCCTATCATCTGTAACATCGATGCAGGAACAGGCTACCATGGTGCTGATGCACAGGGTGTCTTTATAGCAGTATAGCAATGTTAGAATGTTGTCAGCAGTACAGTGTAATGATATAATTGAAGGCGTAGCTGAGCAGGCATGATGCATTAATGCTATGATTGTCATTGTAGTATTGTTTACACCAGTGTTGGTTCCATTTGTGTATTGTCCGGCCACATGCCACTTGGCTGATGTGTGCAGTACTGGCAGCATGTGTTAGAGAGTGGACAGTATGTGTGGGATTTGTGTAGCACAGATTTGCAGGTGTACAGTTGTGAACATGGTGGAGGTGCACTGTCTGCATGTATGTGCATAGTGGACACATGGCCAGGGTGACATGCTCTGTATTACACAGTAACATTCCATAGTTTCTATTGGTGGCCAGTATGCATTGTACTACACACATTTCGGAACCTGACTACATGTGTGTATGACATGGTTTGACACTGTGCTGTGGGTGATACTGTTACTATCTGTCATTGTTTTGCATTCTGGTAGTATACATCACTTCCACAGCCTGACCATAACCAATCATTAGATGATGTCTTGACAACCGACACACAGATGTAGGACACACAGCAACATTTGGATCCTTCAGGTACTATACTATGCCAGTAACCACTGGTATTCACCTGCACCCATTACTGAGACCACTCCTGTTTGGCATATAGCTCTCTTAGGTACAAGCAATCACAGTAGGGATATGTCCGTCCTCGTCTGGTAATGCATACTGTGGCCTATAATGCATTCTCCAGATGACACACACATCCTGCACAAGGGTATCATACAGACAGATGCCTGTTGTCAAACCCATGCTGGAAAGCTATAAGCCAAACTAAGCATAGTCATCCACCTTTACGGAACACATTATCCCCACAGTACCACATAGGTAGTAGCCACCAACATGATGAACAGGTACCGATATGTACATGCAACCAAGTGTTACGTCATCTGTGCTTTGTTAATCCCATTTCCAAAGGTATTTTGAGATCCCTCTGTGGATCACATAAGCAATAAGGGGTCTGCATGCATATCCACAAAGGTTGTTCAACACCTGTTATGAATAGTCATCATTGACATACTTTGCTACGTTTGAACAGGTCTGACATATACCTCGGCCATAGACCCTCACACACATTCCAATAGGAACCGTAATGATTTTGTGTGACACGGATTTATTTATTCATTTATTTTACATTTGTTGACTGGGCTAGTCTAGCTGGATACATGTCCATTTTCAGTGGAGGCCCAGGGAGATAAACTCCAAACATAAAAACATTACAAAAATATAAATTACGAAATAAAATTACAAAATAGAAATTACAAAAGAAAAATTCACTACTTACACTGAATAGCTTTCATGTGGAGATGTGCTCCAAACATAGCAAAATTACTATATATGATACTTAAAGATACTAAGGTTCTACTATATAAGAGAATTTAATAGTGTATGGGTTATAATTAAATAAAAAGTTTGTCTTAACAAGAGGAAAAGTAGTTTAGAGTTTTTGCATGGGTGTTAGATATAAGGAGATACAGGTACACTTGTGGTACTAATGTTGCCATTTGTAAGTCAAAGTAGGGGAACTAGAGATGTAGGTAGAGAAAAAAGATACATATGAGGGCTGAATAAAGTTAGCTTCTAGGATTAAAGGTTGAGAGGGGACAAAGCCCAGAAGGATGGCATATAGCAAGAAGAGATAGTAATAGGAAAAGTAAGGTTTAGTCGGGTTTAGTGCAGGGACAGAGCCAATGATTTTTCATGTGTTCTTTGAGGTGTTTTTTGTAGAGAGATGTAGATGAGAGAGATGCGAGTGACATAGGAAGCTTGTTCCATATTTTTCCTACAACGTTAGTAAAATGGGAGTCTCCAGCTTTGTTATTAGATTTGATATGGGCGATTAGTAGATTATTAGCTGAACGGAGTGTCGCTAGATTTTTATATGGGGAGATTAAGTTAGAGAGGATTGGAGTATTGTTTGGGTGATGAAGGATTTTTTGTGTTATCACTAGTTGATTATACACCAGCTGGTTTTGTAGTTCAGACCACCCGAGTTGTTTAAGGTTGTGACAGTGATGGGTTCTAAAAGGGGTGCCAGTGGCAAATCTTGCTATATTGTTATAGCTAGTTTTGAGCTTATTTAGATTAGATTTCGATAGATTGGTATATATAGGAGGGGCATAGAATAGGGTAGAAGTGAGATGGGTCTGGGCAATGGTGGTTCTAGCTAGAGGTGTGAGGTAAGGTTTAATTCTATACAAGGAGACAAGTTTTTTATTGACCATCAGTATAGTATTGTTGATATGATCGTCATAGCTGAGATTATTATCTATAGTAATGCCCAGGAGACGTGTAGTAGTATCAGGGGTAATAGTGGTACCGTTGTTAGAGGTAATTGTGAAGTGGATGGATGGGGACTTTTGGGTGTGAGCAAAGAGTAACAATTTTGTTTTTTTAGGGTTAAGGAGGAGGCAATGGTCAGTAAACCAATTTTCAACAGTATTAAATACTGTTTGGGTAAGGGTTTGAAGAGAGATAGATGAATTAGAAGAACATATTAGAGTGGAGTCATCGGCATATTGAATACAGGTGGCTTGAGGAAAAACAGTATTGAGATCATTGATAAAAATGGAAAATAAAAGAGGGCCTAATATAGAGCTCTGAGGGACTCCGATATTTATGGGGAGGGGTGTGGATAGGTTATTATCCCATAGCACTGCTTGATGTCTGTTTTTTAGATAGCATGTAAACCAAAGTATTGCTTGAGGGTCAAGAGATTGTGCTTTCAGCACACCGATTAGTAAGTCATGGTTAACCATATCAAAGGCTTTTGATAGGTCAATAAATAATGTGGAGGACAGAGAATTATTATTTTGATTTCTGTTTATACAGTAAGCAAAAGTTAGCAGGGCAGTGGTTGTACTATGAAAGGGCCTAAAGCCGTGCTGGCAATTGGCAAGTAAATTGTTGTCAAGCAGGTGTTGAAGTAGTTGATGTTGAATACATTTTTCCATTATTTTGGCAAGTGGGGAGAGTAATGCAATTGGACAGAAATTGGAGATATCAGTGGATTTGCCTCCTTTATGTAAAGGGATAATGTGGGAGACTTTCCATATGGATGGGATGCTACCTTCTGTGATGGTACGGTTTATAAGGATGGATATGGGATAAGCTATGACTTTGGAAGCTATTTGAAGATATTCAGTTGGCAGGTGGTCAGCAGAAGGGGTACAAGGCTTGAGTTTTTGAAGGAGTTTGCAGATAAAGGATGTTGGTACAGGTTGTATGTGAAAGGAGGGCACTGGACTGTTTATGTTTTGTAATGGGTTTGGAGGACTGGAAGGGAGTGTCTTTGCAAGATTTTGAATAATTTTAGTGAAGTAATTATTGAAGGCATCAGCTATTTGCAAAGGATTACCATGAGGAATTGAAGTTGGGGCTGGAGTTTTGGAATGTCCTGGTTGGAGAAGTTTATTGATGCCTGACCAGAACTTTTGTGGATTTTTTGTATGAGATTGTTGAAGGTGGTGATAATAATTTTTTTTGTCTAAGATAATGTCCTTTTTGGTTGTATTTCTTAGCTGTTTAAAGGGTAGATGGTCTGCAGAGCTCTTAGTGGCTCTCCATTTGGCACATATTTTGTTTCGTAGGAATTTTTTTTCCTTGGTTTGTTGTGTGAGCCATGGAGCTGCTTTGGTCCTGATTCAGGAGGATCGAAGGGGGCCATGGAGATCCAGGATTTGTAGGAATTTAGTATTAAAGTAAGAAACAGCTTCATCTAGTTGAGATACTTCAGAGGTGACCAGTTACAGGCTTTTAGTTCATTTTGAAAGTTATCTGCTTGGAAGTGTTTTTTGTACGAAAGGTTATAAAGGTGTTGTTGGTAGGATTATGAGCCTTTTGCTTTATTATATAGGTTAAAACATGGTTGCTAATGTCATCAGGTAGTGTTCCTGGTATATAGGTTTCAGGATAACTATTAACAAGGATCCAGTCAAGAGTGGTTTCTTTATTACTAGGTTTGTGAATTCTTGTGAGGGTGTTTATTATTTGGGTGAAACCATGAAGATTAATGTGGGTACTAGGATTAGGGGAGCTACAGGTAGTCCAGTCAATATTAAAGTCACCTAGTATTATTGTTTCTTGAGGAAGTAGGGTGGAGAGGTTACTAAGAATATTTTCAAGAGTTTTACTATTATTTCCAGGTGGGATGTAGGTACAGATTATGAAAATAGATTTAGATTTATTAAGTTGTAGTTTAATAGTAAGGGTTTCAGCATTGGTGTTAGGAGGTAGAGGTACATTATAGGATGAAACTTGAAGTTCTGATTTATACAAGATAGCTACACTGCCACCCTTTTTGGAAGTACGGTCACATCTGAGGATGTTGTATCCAGGTGGGGTTATTTCTAGCTCATGAGTTGAGGGTTTTAACCAAGTTTCAGTAAAACAAAGGAGATCAAATGCATGTACTTGTAAAAGAGCATGTAATTGACTGAGTTTGTTGTTAATGCTACGGATGTTAAGTTGAGCTATTTTGAGAGAGTTACCTAGTTGTGTGGATGTAGAAATTCCATTAGATGTTTGTGTTAGTGGAATATTGATATTTTGTTGGTTAGGGCCAGGATTAGGATGAATATCTCCATCTAATAAAAGATCAATAGGATGTTTTAGTATAGTCTTTATGTTTTTAAAGTACTTGGGTGAGCTTAGCTTGTTGGGGAAGTAGGTAACGTGAAGATCTATGAAACTTTGGGAGTAGGTAAACTGAAGTGGAGGTTATATTGCTATGGGAGAGGGAACTGAGGTGTGAGTTTGGTATAGTTTGTTGGTGGGAAGGTATATTATTAAGTAGAGAGAAGTGCTCATAGAAGGTTAGGGTGTAGGGTAGAGTTAGGAATAGTAGGGAAGAAGTAATAAAAAGGTAATATTTAAGGTTAGAGTTATGTAAGATGGTCATTTTAGAAAGTAGGTTTTGTGAGGTAATGTAAAATGTGAGATAAAGTAAATAAATAAGGTGTGGTCTGGTAGTATAGAGGGATAATTGTACCTTACTACAAAAGAGTGGGGGTGAATAAGGAGATAGTTAAGAGAGGAGTTCTCAATTAAAAGTCTAAGGTGATAGGGAGATTAATTGAGTGGGTGTGGCTTATTATGTTTAAGTTTAACAGCACTGGAGGTGGGTGGGAATTGGGGGTAGGGTAGGGGAGCGGAGTGAGCCCATAGGGCGAACTGAGCAGGCAATAGCAAGTAGTGGAGGATTCAACAGAGACAATCAGTGAACAATGGTAGCGCAGAGAGATTCAGAGGAGCAGGTAAGTAGCTTCTAATAAAGCAAGCAGGGTATAAGTAAGAGGATAGTGAAAGGAGAGGCTAAAAAGAATAAAAGTCAACAGTAGGCAGACAATGAGGAGAGGACAGGCTAGGAGCAGGTGAGGAGTAGTATGGTGTAATAGCAAGGCAGCAGGGAAAGGGATGAGGAAAAGAAAGGAAGGGATGTAGTAAGTTGAAACTAGTAGTATTAGGGGAGTGAGTAAAGGCACAATGCTAAAGTACATTGCCACCTAATGGGCAGAATAAAAATTACAGCAGGTAACCAGGAAAAGTAAGTAGGTAGGGAAGGATAGTTTAACAGGTGAAGAAATTCAACAGGAGTTTCTAGTAGGTGAGAAGAGTCTGACTGCTGGCTTTCCTGACTCAGTGGCTAAGTTAGTTTACAGAGTTTAATTATAGAACAGATAAAACAGATTTGCTTACAATAGGGGTTAGTGGTGAGACATATTTTGTGATTTCTGTACAAACAGCAGTAGGCACTGGGACAGAATATACAAAGATTTTCCAATTTGGTAAGGCTTGAGGTGGATCAGGGGGTCCTTAGTATCCAGGTGGGTCCCCTAATGCAAGGTAGGGGTAGGTTGCTAGGAAGGTAAGAATGTAAAAGGAAAGGGTATTAATAAAGTACTATGGCAACAAAAGTATCTTCAGCATACTGATAATATTGCCTAGGTCAACCGTTCTACACATATTAGTAAATGACTACATATATATTTATACAGAAGATGCACTAGGAAGTAGGCTAGGTAAAAATAAACAGTCTAGCAGTAATGCAAACAACCTAAAACATTTAGAGATACCACAGGTAGTGGGCTAGGTATAATGTTTAAGGTAAGCTAGAAACTGAGTTGGAGAAAGAGAGAAAAAAAATATTGTGATCAAACTGTGGTGTTCAGATGCAGAAGCTTGAATGAAAAAGAATTAACATTCAAATATATAAAACAGTATAGTATAACAATTGAGAGGGTACTGGTTTGTAGTATCCATTGTGGAAACAATACACAGCAAGAGGTTTTTATAACAATTAAATATAAGATGCCAGTTCACAATAGTAGACAGTAGATAACAGCCACATGGTATAATGGAGGTAGCTCCCACGGCCGATTGACATAGATCAGAAATAATGTATTTTGGATAATTTAGGGAATGGTGTTTTTTTATTTTATTTCAGAATAGTACTTGAGATAAGGTATTGGCGCAGGTCTGTTGGGATGTTAATAATGGTGCCATATTGTACCGCATTAGCGGTCCTTATCTAATGTAGAAAAAAATAGAAAAAAAAAAACCTATCAAATTCTGCATACAGATGTTAATAATGGTGCCGTATTGTACCGCATTAGCGGTCCTTATTTAATATAGAAATAAAAAAGATGACCTAGGCCAGGGACCACTGCAGTGGCTGGGCTTGTCACAAGCATACAGATGTGACCTAAGGTCTGGGAAGCAGCACCACAGTCTGGCAAGGATGACAGCTGTGTTCTTGGAGAAAGCAGGGTTCACACACATGCAATCATTGGGGTAACATGTACGTATATGTATTTGCCACACAGCTAGCTCACATGTGCAGTACATACTGATATTTCATATAGTAGTTAAAGCAAAACCCACAACACATTGACCAACAGTGTCACACACATACTCACACACACTCACCAAGTGCAGGATTCAAACCCCTACCTAACTACTTCATGATACTAGAGGAGTACACATTAACACGATACGCTATACATATAAATGGGAGTCCTCTTTTCCACAGGTATATTTGTAGGATGGTGACATCATCAGACTTGACAAAGTTATTACCACTTTTGAGGTGTTTCACTACTCTCCTAACAGGTTTCTCCTTCCCAAGGAAACCACACACACACACACACACACACACACACACACACACACACACACACAGTTGTCCAGTGCAGGACTCAAACCCTACCTAACTACTTCATGATAGTACAGGAGTATGCATTAAGACGACACGCTATACACATTACTGGGAGTTATTTTTTCCACAGGTATATTTGTAGGATGGTGACATAATCAGCCTATACGAAGTGGGTTATATTAGGTGACATTACATGGCCTGCATTGAAGGAATGTCTAAACACTTTGGCCATGTGATCATCAAAGGTGAGTTTACTATCTACCTGTGTCCCCAGGGCCATAATGATTTTCTCCGTACATTCTGGTTTACCGCCTATGCGGTAATTTGTGTGCACTTTGTATTACCCAAAGAGGATGACTATGCATTCTTTGCCATTCAGCTTGAGGGCATTGTTTTGACACCAGGTATCTGTCTCTGTAAGACACTTCTGGAGGATGTCTGTGTCAGCTGTACAGTCAATTATGCACCACAGTTTCCAGTCATCTGCAAACCTGTTTTGCCTTACACCTGCCATGCTTGCCTATACCTCTGAGCAGTATCTGCCGAACAGGTGCGGTCCCAGGACCAAGACCTGTGTGATGCCATTTGTGACTGGCTTAGAGTTGGACATGGCACCCGCAACTATGAACATGTGTGTTTGATCTGTGAGCCACTTGGCCACCCATCCTGTGACATAGCTGTTCATGTTCAAGCTGGTACACTTGTCTATGATGACAGAGTGGGAATGGTGTGGTAAGCCCTTAGTGAGGTCCAGGTGGGCAGTGTGGACTACTTTCACCTCCATCTATGTTCATGGTAACAGTTTTAAATAAGTCAACTAGGTTTGGGAGCCAGGCTCTGCCTTTAACAAGGCGAAGTTGTGTAGAGTCCAGTGTCTGGAGATCTCCAATGTCTCAGTGTATGGGTTCCATGACAATTTGCTCAATAGCTCTGTAGACCAGGCTGAGTACACATATTGGGCAATGGTTTCCAGGTTCTGTTTTGGCACACCCTTTGTGGAGCTGGATGACTTATCAACATTTCTACATACAGGGGGGACAGCTATTCTTTGTTCATTTTTACCTGTGGGCACACCGTATTGTTACTGTGGGTGTACATAGGATGTGGGTTTCACCTGACACTTATACACATTTGCTGTGCCTGCACTGCTATGTACAGGACACCATTACAGTCTGTACTGTTGCCTATCATACTGGCTTGAGGCATACTACTGTACTACAGATCTTAGCGTCCAATGTCATGCATATTAGCTTGTGACTTCATAGCCTATACAACCCACATCATAACGCCTGGCCTGATGTTCTCTATCTGCATAGGCGTGTGGGGAAAGTTACCCATTTGCCTCTTTAGGGGCATGATACAGCATTGCTTTGTGTTTGCATTAGTGTACAATTGTCCTGCTGTGTCTGTGCCACTGAAATGTTATCATGGCTTAGTGGTTCAGTACTTTGATGACAGTGCAGAGTAGCCTGGGTTCAAGGCCTGTCACTGCTTTTTATTTTCATGCTGGCTAGACCAGACTGCTTAAGGAACAGTAAAGCAGATATGAGCATGTTTAACTGACTTTGCTCAACTTGCCCTGACCTTGCCCAACATTGCACGAGCAATTGGTGAAAGCTGCTTAGCACTGCTTTATATTGCTTAAAATATGGCAATCATGCCTCAGGTGGTGCTGCAGGGCTGCCTATGTCGGATGCACATACTACATTGCCTATACGTGTTTGGAAACATGTAGTGTCAAGTTAGGCATCCCTTTTATTTTATGTGTGAGTCAGAGAGAGGTATCATTTCCATGGTTCCTACTGAGCCTGTGTATGTGCTATGCATTGCCTCTTTGCCAAGGACAAGGCATACTGGGCATGCCTCCTTCTGCCTACTGGGGCAGGCTCAGGTTGTTTCTACTCCAAGTCACGCTGTGCCTGTGCAGGCCTTGGAAATGGTGGGGGGCTGTTTGGCCCTGCCCCATGCTGTTCCTGCTGCAGCTGTTTTCGCAGGATCATATTGTATAGCATGGCACATACCATGACAATTTGGGTACATGTAGGTGGTGAATCCTGCAAGGCTCCACCAGATGTGTCCAGGTACCGGAACCGTGACTTGAGCATCCCAAACACATGCTTGATTGCATTTCGTGTTTGTGCGTGTGCCTCATTATGGAGTTCTTGTTCAGGTGTGTGCGCAATTCTGATGGGTGTCATCAGCCATGGCTCCAGTGCGTATCCAGCATCCCCCATTAGGTGACCGTCAGGGATGTCCCCATTGGCAAATGTCTGGTACAGCTGCGACAGATGCCAGATATGGGAATTGTGGTAGCTTCCAGGGCAGCCAGCACACACATTCAGTATTATGCCCTGGGCATCACACACGACCTGGCAGTTGATGGAGTGGAAGCCCTTGCGGTTGATTTAGGCCCTACCCTGCTCACCAGCTGGTGCTTTGATGTGTATGTGCGTGCAGTCAGTTGCACCCACTACCTCAGGGTATTCTGCTATTTGCTGGAAGAGATGCATATTGCTGGCCAATACCTCATGGGAATTGGGGAAATATACATGATCACCAACATGTGCTGACATAGCATTCAGGAACTGGTGCAATACCCTTGATGCTGATGCCTGTGAAATCCCAATCATATCACCAGTTGGTCTCTGGAAGGTATCTGTTGCTAGTATTCTTAGGCCAACACATACCTTGGTTTCCACTGGAATGGGTTCCCCTCTGTTTTTCTGTGTGTGAGGCATGGCCTGCACAGCTCAACAATTTGCTGCAGGAGGTCTCTGTCCACTCTATAGTGCTCCATTATCTCCAGCTCATGTAGCCCCTGGTAGGTTACCCTGGGTCTGTACACTCTTCTCCATCTCCTCACTCTAGGTTGCTCAGCAGCATTTGCAATGGCACCACCCTCAGCATCTTGCACATGTTGCCTTATAACAGCAATGACAGCCCCTAACATTTTTATGTCTGTTTTAGCTTTTTAAGTTTTCACTTCTCTTTGTTGACTGCAGTGTTGCAGTGTTTCTGAGAAAAACATGGGGAATGTTGTTTGCAGGGTTTTAATTGCTGGGCTGGGCTGGGCTACTGTACTGCCTGTGTAATTGGCTGATTCTGATTGATTTCACCTGGCAACTCTGCTAGTTCTCCCTGGTTAACTTCCTACTACTTCTTTTGCTTACTTTTCCCTTTCTGTTTCCACAGAGGGCAGCGCCACGCACACGAGCACACATGTGCGCACACAGGCTTACACAGGCTTAGGTGGGTGCACATTTGTGTATACAAGCTTAGATGGCCTAACACAGGCTTACACGGGTGCACACCCGCACACACAGGCTTAGATGGGTTTACACGCATGCACACAGTGTAAGCAGCTTTGCAAGAAAATTTAGTGATAGCCACGGCGTACACCTTCGGTTTCTGGGTTTCAGTTTAGACAACTGTAGACACACCTCTCCTAGTCCTGAGTAACTCACAGCAAACACATGCGACTCTGCTCCAATAAGCTTACAGTCTTTTTGATACATACCCCCTCATGATGTCACCCATCTTCTACTCTGTTCCTCCCCTTATCCTACTCTTACACGCTAGGGACATGGTTCACATAGCATATTGGGATTAATTATCCTTATCCTCATTTGCATAGGATTGCCTACTAATGCTTGGTTACATCTCTCACACTGAGCTTCCCCCCTTAGCAACCACTACTCAGTACCCATGTTGTCTTCAGCCTGCCATTCACTTGCATGGCAGATGAATATTTTGAATTAAATCATATTTGTGGCTTTTAAATTCTTGATTTTCTGATTTTTTAGTGCGCCACACGTTTGTGCGGCGCTGCGCTATGCTTAAACATCGGAGATCGAGGGAAAAAAAATATTTTTATTATTTTGCAACACATAATAATGCCAATGGCCATATATTTGGCCATTGGCATTCTTCATCAACTGGATGCATCCTTTATTTGGAGCTGTCATGGCTCCGTTTTGCTATTTGCAGAACGGTACTCAGTTGCCAAATGAGTACATTTCTGCAAATAACACTACTCTTACTCGGACAGGTTAGTGTTTCCTGGATCGCAAATTTACCTCATTTGCATAGCTTTCAGCAGCAAATGAGGTAATTTGCATAAACTAACCCTGTCCGTGCAAGAGTCATTTTAGGAGCTCTCTTGCATGCCCCTGCCGGCTGTTCTTGGATTGCTCGGCAGACATGTTGGCTGCATGAAGTCTTACTCTACTCTTAGACTCCGTGCAAGCCTTCGTGAATCCAGCCCTGTGTATTATATGATGTCATAAAAGCCATGGCACATTGTTATTAAAAAAAAAATCATCTCACCACTGCCATGACAGTCCTGCAGTGATACAGTAGTGGCAGACCTCTTTGCAATTAAGCTACGATAAAGGACAAATTGTTGTCCCAGGGATAAAAATTCAAAGGAGGATATTCCAGGGTGACTCTGTCACTGTTACTATTCTGCCTTGCCCTTAATCCATTAAGATGTTTACTCAACAGCTTAGGCCATGGCTGTAATCTGGCTCTTAGAAAACAACAAAGTGTAAAGACTTCTCACCTACTCTTTGTTGATGATTTAAAACTGTACAGCTCATCAGATGAGGAACTGAAAACACAACTGCAAGTTGTCAAAACTTTTTCAGATGATATAATAGTGTCATTTGTTCTTGATAAATGTTCAAAAGCAATCTTGAAAGCAGGAAAACTGCAATGCCAGGAAAACATCTGTTTGGGACAAGAATGTGATATAAAAGAACTTGAGCAAGAAGGAGTGTATAAATACTTGGGAATTGATGAAGAATCAACAATAAAACATGAACAAATATGAAAAAAACATAGTAAGGAATTCTCCAGAAGACTTAAATTAATTCTGAAAAAAGCATTAACATCTAGGAACAAAATCCAAGCTATAAACCAATTTGCTCTTCTTGTCCTAATTTACAGTTTTGGAGTGATTGACTGGCCCCAAAACGTGTTGGATAGATTAGATAGGAAAACAAGAAGGATGCTTCATGCTCACTAAATGATTTATAAAAATCAGTGCATACCAAGATTATATATTCCCCTTTCTGAAGGAGGGATGTGCCTCCTTGAAATTGATTATATGTATAGGTCTGCAATCGTGGGACTCCACACATAGGCTAATAGGTTCATAAGTAGGTACTAGGCTATTGGCCCTAGGGCCTATATAAGCCTAGCCAAAAGGTACCCTGGCTTTTGCCACCCAAGAAAATTATTTTCCTGTGCCCCTGTCAAGCATATATGTTGACCTTACAATATCCAAACATAGTGAAAGTTTTGAAACAGGAGGAGAATAAATCTAAGATGACTTCTCAGCTTAATCTAGCAGAAGCTTATCGGCGTCAAGCAGGAATGGATAATCAAACCAGAAGTAGATAAAAATCAAGCAGCAACTGAATGTGGCAAAAAAAAACAAAAGAAAGAGTATAAGGTGAAGGATCAGATGAGAAGGCAAGAAGTGTGGAAAAAGCATAAATATAGTTGCAAGTATAGAAAACTTCTGGAAGAACCTCATGTTGATCAAGAACAAACACAGTAATGGTTAAGGAGAGGCAAATTCAAACCAAGAGATGAAAGGTTAATTTTGGCAGCTCAAGAGAGTGGGCTGCATACACATTGGTCCACTGAACATGTGGGAGAAACAGACAAATGTAAGTTTTTTGTAAAACTGAATTGGAAACAGTTGCACACCTTGTTGCTGGTTGCGACATACTAATGGCAGAAGGACTGTATACTGAAAGGCATAATAATGTGGCAATACTGTTGCACTGGGGATTATGCAAACATTATGGTATTGAAGTGGCTGAAAAACACTGGAAACATGAGCCACAAAGCATCATAGAAAATGAAGATGTCTACACCACATAAGATCATACATTACCAACAGTTCAAAAGATAGATACTAAAATACTGGATATAGTGGTCCAGGAAAAGAAGACATTGATTATTGAAATTGCCACACCCAGTGACTACAGTTTCTTGCATACAGAGAGACACAAAGTAAAATAATATCAGGATCTGCAGGCAAAAATGAGAGCAATGTGGAAGAAAGATACCCAGACAGTTCCAGTAGTAGTAACAGCAACAGGTCTTATAAAAAATAATTTACAATCATATTTAGATATGCTACTAGTACATGTAATTCCATATGAACTGCAGAAGGAATCATTACTGGACACATTGCCGGTGCTGTGAAGAGCACTACTTGCTGGCATCAAAGACTGAAACAATACTAATGTCATGAACTTTAATTGTACTTTGACTTAAGAATGGGGTCCATTCCTGTCGTGGTATTAGAAACCCAAAAGACTTGGTGAAATTAAAAAAAAAAAAAAAAAAAATTATATATATATATATATATATATATATATATATATATATATATATATATATATAGTTTACTATCATAATTTCAAAAATGTTTTCTACGAGTAATTACTTACTGGGAAAACATTGTTGAAATTGATAGCGACCAATCAAAATAACGACACAGAAAAATTGTCAACAATTCAAAATCGAATTTTTGACAGTTTTCAAACTTACCTTGACATCTGGTGCCATTCAACACATGTTTTGCAGGAGAGCAAGCCCCCCAGCACCCCCCATGAGGAGGCTGCCACCCCCACACCCCCTGCTACTTATATATACAAACTCCAAGATCACACTACAGTGAGGGAAAGGGTAAATTTCCCGATCACCACTATAGTGCAAACTCCAGTCAAAATGTTGAGGCCACAACAATGAATGTGAGTGTGCATTCACTGTTGTGACGTCATTTTTTTTTACAGCAATATGATCTCTTCAAAAGTAACTTTTGACATTTGCGCATTACAGATATGACATTTTAATAGTAATTCTATATAGATATATAGATAGATAGATATATTGTAGAAATGTCACAATTCAGAACCTTAAATTATCAAATTAACTGTTTGAAAAATAAATTCATATTTTTTTGCAGGGGAGGCATGCCTCTAAGTGCCCTCACACCCCCTGTTAATTAATCACACCAACTCCAACATCAGCCTACAGTGGGAAAAGGATACATTTCCTGAAACCCACTGTACCATGATCTTGATTGAACTTAATAAAACGTTAAGCAAATCTTAGTAACCCATTTTGCAGTTAGACCATGCCCAAAAAACCCCAAATGTGGATCTTAGTAACCCATTTTGCAGTTAGACCATGCCCAAAAAACCCCAAACGTGGAGCAAAATTTGGAAATTTTTTTGGGAAGCAGCTTTGAAAGCATGATGAAAATATCAGTATAAAGTATTGTCCCTATTACATGTGTTTTTAATTGAATGTAAAGAGCCATTAAATAACCAATGTATACAGTGGCATAACAATTGTAGAGTGGAAGAGTATGTATCAGAGGATGATGATTCATTAGCTAAGTTACAGGGAGAACAGAACACTGGTACACCATTCACAGAATGAGCAAGACTGCAGTAAGCAAGTGAGCCTACCTTCATGGCTCTCTGAAATAATGCCATTGTATATGAACAAGAATTGTGAACTATCATCTACAAACAAGTAGAAAAGGGTAAACATTAATGAACTAGGAACTGCAGGCATTATTAACAATGCAATCTCAGAAATGGATACGTTATAATCGTTTATATAATGGCTTCTAATACTGCCAGCACACCAGAAGCACCTGGACATCTAGTGTGACAATCATGCAGTATTAGGAGGTGCTTAAAGCTCTGATTGCATTCACACTACATGCCTACATGCTAGTGACAGTAATAACTTATAGAAACAAGACATACAGCTGACATCTCCTTTTCTGTTTTTTAAACGTATGTTTCCGAGTAGTAGCTTGCATTCCTACTAGAAGTAGGAAGAGTTATTTGCAATTTGGCATTCAAATTTTATGGTAATTAGACCTCCATATTTTTAGATAGGTGTACCTGTTTTTCAAGGGCTTTTTTTCTTATTTTCAATATTTGCAGGTTGAGAGATATGGTTCTAATCATTATTCAACCTACCAAAGATCTGTGCTGCAGTAGATGGCACATATACAGTGATACATTAATCAGCTGTGAATGAAGCACCATCATACCTCATTAGGTACATATGCTAGTCAGTTGACTATTACGTGGTATGCAGGCATAAAGGCTACTTATTGTATGCATCACCTTGCATTCTAGTGGCCAATTATATCACCAATGCCTGGCATTCCAGTGGCATGACTCATGACCTTGAATCTAGGCTGACATCCCATAGGTGTATTTTAGGTGATGCCAGATATTAACTGTAACCATGGCTGGTGACCTCTATACAAGAACTTTGGGGGCTTATATTTGTGCCAAAGACTGTAAATGTATCATTCTTGAAAGTGTCTTTAGGCATTGGAAGATACATTTCTGCTGTCTGGACAATATTTGTGGCACTCGCCTATGTACACCCAGGAAGGCCTGTTGCATCTATAAACAACTTGGTGGTACCTGGAAACAGGAAGATAAGATGTCAGTGATGGCAAGACCAAGAATTACTCATACCCATTACCCCATCCCCAACTCTAGGTGCGCAAAGTTCAGTTGTGTAAGTTGAATTTACCATAACAGTTTGAATAATCACTGCTGCAGTAGCCTTAGCTACATGGGTTATATCCTGCCAAAGATATAATAACTGGTCAGGTTACAAAGCTTCAGGGCACCTCCCATGTGTCCAAACTGTCAAACAGCTGGAGATGAGCTAACTAAAAGATAAGTTTGGGTGTGAAGCCCTTCAGAGCTTTCCTACCATCAGAGAGAGGGTGGCTGAGCCCCGGAAGGACAAGACAAATATAACTGTCCATGCTCTGACAAAAAAAAAAAAACACAGCAGAAAACAAGGGGAAAGGATAGAGTGGCTACTGCAGCAGTGATCATTCAAACATCTACTGTTATGGTAAGTTCAGCTTACACAACTGTACTATGTTATTCATACTGATCACTTCTGCAGTAGTCTTAGCTATATGGGTAGATTACTATGGCTAAGTATTTTTCTGAGGTGGAAGAAAAAGGGTCCAGGAGTAGCAAAGCATGATCTAAACCTAGAGAAGGAATTTAGCTTATAGTGCTTTGTATGTACATAGGACCATGTAGCAGCTTCTAGAATATTTCTAGAATCCAACCCTTTCCAGAAAGTCATAGAACAAGCCAAAGTCCTTGCAGAATGGGCTTTGACCCTGCCTTGAATAGATTTCTCATGGGGAGTATAACAAAAGGTAATAGCCTTAAGATAACCATTTGGAAATAGTTTGTTTTGACACCAGTTGTCCCTTCTTCTTACCTTCAATAGAAATGAACAATTAATCTGATGATCTGAAAGATTTAGTTCTTTCAAGGTAGTACCTGAGTGGTCTGTGGACATCCAAGGTATGGAGTATCCTTTCTCCTTCATTTTTATCTTCAGGAAAGAAAATGGGGAAATGGGTAGTTTGACTTAAAATAAACTTGGATACCACTTTTGGCATAAAAGAAGGACTACTTCTAAATGAAACCCTGTCCTTAAGGAAAATGAGGAAGGGTTGACTCAGCACAAGAGCTTGGAACTCTGATACCCTTCTTGCAAAGGTCAGAGCAATAAATAAAACTGTTTTCCATGTTAAGAACCTCACATTAGCCAGATCAGATGGAGCAAGTATTAGGGTCTCTAACACAAAATTAAGATCCCAAGAAGGAGCCACCAATTTACTTGGAGGCCTGTTATGCAAAACCCCTTTCAAGAACATTTTGACATGCAACAGCCTCAAAAGAGGAGCATCCATGGACAGACGTGCTGAAATGGGCAATAAATGAAACTTGAAAGAGGAATAAGAAAGGCCATAGCTATAGTAGCTCACACAAATATTGTAAAATCAGAGAACGACTGGCTCTGAATGGGTGATGGTTATGTTTGCACCTAGAAAAACTTTTCAATTTGCTAATATATCATTTTCTAGTAGCAGGCTTTCTTGCCTCCATTAGTACCTGTTGTACATCCTCAGAAAAAAGATGCCTAAAAGGAATTAAGTCCCTATCATCCAGACAGTCAATTGAAGTTAATTGATGTTGGGGTGTATCAAACACCCCTGTTCTTGTGTGAGTACATCCATTCTGTGTGGAAGCTTGTGGTAGCTGCCCTGGTCATTTCCAAAAGAAGAGAGATCCACAATTGCCTTGGCCAGAAGGGAATCACCAAAGTTCATAGGTTCACAAGTGGTTACTGGGCTACTAACCTGAAGGTCTTTATAAGCGTAGCTGTGTGTACCCAATATAAAGGATCTTACCAAATCTCGAGATCTTGGTTAGCAATGACTGCCCATATCTGGGAGGGTCAAAGGTAAAATCGCTGGCAGGAATTTACAGTTTCCCATCCAGTCATTCAGGCTGTAGTTAAACAGGGTCATAGAGGGGCTCTGTTTAATGTGAATTGGTAGCCTATTCCAGAGGAGTGGCAACCTCTGAGAGACATATTTATATTTCCAGCAGGTCCTATTTATGTCACAGGCCAAGTTAAGGTGCCTGAAGCAGGTGACCCTTGTCATAAAAAGTGTATAGAATATGCTATATTCGAACCCAGGACCATGTGTTTGGCAGTCCTACACTTACACCTGTTGCCACAAGAAGGTTGGGACAATCTTGGGGTATTCCTTCTGAATTTTCAGAAGAATCATGGATATTAGTAGAAAGGGTGGAAAGGCATACAGGAACATTCCTGTCCAAAGAAAAGAAAAGGCATCTATCTTCAGACGTTCTTGCCTGGAGTCCTGGAACAGAATGTTGAAAGTTATTTGTTTAGAGAGGAGGCAAAGAGGTCTACTTGAAGAAGTCCCCACAGACGGATCAAATCTTGGAAGAGCCCCCAGGTCTAGTTTCCATTCATGAGGGTCTGCCCTGGTCCTGCTCAGTTTGTCTGCCACAAAATTTTGCTCTGACAGAATGTAGCATGCCTGTAGAGTGAGATTATCTTGTGAACCTATATCCCAAGCTAACATGGATAGTCTGCAAAGGGACTATGACATGGTTCCCCCTTGTTTGTCGATGTAACACTTCACTGTGGTATTTCTCTGTAACCACATGAGGAGGTACTGGGGACCAAATATGTCTCAGAGAATTGAGTGCCTTGATTAGGGCAAGCATCTCTTTGATATTTTTGTGCTTGCATCTGTCCCCCACCCCCCTGCACTTTTATCTCTCCTGAAGTTGCTCTCCAAGCAAAAACATGTGGATACACTGTAGCCTGCAGTTAGCTATAACTGGAGCTAGACACTTTGTGGTAGGGCATAGAGCGGATGATGTGATCCAGACACAAAAATACCTTAAGAAATGCCTGAAATCTGGATGAATAGGAATGTGATGATAAGCATATTTTAAGTCTAGTGTTACCAGGAAACTTGAATGAGGAAGAAGAGGCAACAGGTTGTGAATTGACACCATTTTGAATTTGGGCACTATCACAAATGTGCTTAGGAAAGAAAGAAAGATCCAGAACTGGTCTCCAAGAATTTTCTTTCTTTGGGACTAGGAACATCCTTGAATAGAACACCTTCCCCACCTAGGCAGGAGGAACTGGTTCTATCACTCTGTGGGACAGCATGTGATGAAAAACAGGTTTAAACAAAACAGTCTGAAATACAGGATAATGAGTGACCCCCTGGAAAGTGGGAATTTCCTCTCACTGCCATCTATAACACTGATGAATGATTTTTAGAACCTGTTTGTCTGAAACAATCTGTTGCCAAAGAGAAAAATGGAGATTCAGACTTTCTAGAAGAGAAAGTGAGACAGGGTGGGAAGGGGTCCCAAGGTCTCTTGAACAGTCATTCAGACTTGGAGTGTCCTTGGTTTTGGGAGGTTTGAGAATTTTTTTTTGGAACCTGCTTGCCACTTCTTCTTAAACATCTGTTTACCTGAATTTTACTGAGACTGTTTATTCTGTTTTTTGACAAAATTGGATGAGGAAAAAGAAAAGCCTTTGGGCAATTTGGAAAAGGAGAGCTGAAAGATCTTAGAGATTCCCTGGGGGGTGGGGCAAACATTAAATTTCTGTCCAAAGGAGAATTTAAAATCTCATTTTTAACATCATCTGGAAAGTTCTGATAGTGCAGCCAAGCAAACCTCCTTAAAACCTTATCAGTATCCACAGCCCTGCAAGAAGAATAAACAATCATAAACACACTGCACACAATGAGTAGTGACCTGTGCAGTAGAAGAAACTAAGTTACTTAAAGCCAATTTTTCTTCATAAGAAGAAACTATAGATAAAACAGTCCTCATACTTTAACAATATGACAGAATAAACTTTAACATTTGAGCCAGACAATTTAAAATTCTGAAATTCAAACATGCTGAACTATACACTTTTCCCATGCCTATTGGTAATTTTCCTATCCTTATTAGAAAGACTAGGGTTAGAATTAACTAAGTGCTTAGCAGCAGATGAGTTAACTAAGGCTATACCTGCTGGGTCAGATTTGGGTACAGTGTATAAAAATTTAAAATACATCCTGTCTGCCTTTTTAGGGACAATTGGCTGATTATCAGGAAAACTGCAGGCAGTAAGACACACATCCTCTAAAGCCGACCCAAATGAATCTCTAAACCAGTCTCAATTAACTATTCCTATCCAAATAAATTTCAGGAGGAGCAGATACATACTCAGGCCAACTGTGTTACTAATGGTAGATGCTGCTTCCCCAGGGATGGGCACAGCATTCTGACATAACAGAGGAATCTTCTCTGATCCACCTTCTGGGACTGACAAGAGTGGTTCTCTCTTGCCCACTGAGACCCCAACAGCTGCAGTGGACATTGCTAATCCTCAGTCCACAGTGGCTGTAGGTGCTACACCAGAGGGATCCAGGGTAGAAGATGAGTGGTCTGAGGTACAACAAATGACAACAGCAGAGTCACCTACAAGTGGCTGAGGCAAATTGATAGCCTGCTGTAGTGGTGAAGGTTGTTTGCCTAACTTTCTCTTTGTGGCTGGAAGAAGGACTGACTATAGAGGTGACAATCTGTTCCATTGTCAAGCCGAAAATGGTGCGTCTATCCAACAGAAAAATCAATGCCAGTAAAAGTACCAGTCTAGAAAAGTAACTTTTTTACAGAAAAAAAAAAACAATAAAAAGCACTTTCTAATACTATGGCAGCCCCACAACTTTAAAATAAACACAATTTCTCTACGAAAATAGTTTGAGTTAGTTAACACTACTTTTCAACTGACAGAAACAATGAGTGCTCCATTTAAAAGTACAATACAGTCTCAAGACAATCTGTTAAAACAATACTGTTAGCTTTACAGTAACTTTCCTGAAGATGAAAGTAATAAAACATCAGTAAAAAATAAGAAAATTGATTTTTTCCCCTAAAAGGAACTTCTCTGCCAAACTAAGGACTAAAAAAAGCATAAGCTCACTGTTAATCCTCAAAGGCCTCAGAGGAGTGTACTCTTCGGTGACAGTAAATCTCCGAAGGGCTTTGCACCCAGACTTTTCTTTTAGTCAGCTCAGCTCAAGCTGCTTGATAGTTTGAGTGTGAAGCAGGTGTCCTTAAGCTTCGGAAGCTGGCTGGCTGTTATATCCTTGGCAGGATATGGCGATGGCTAATATAGCAGTACTTAACATAAAGAACATCAAGTATGACAACATTTGCACCAGATCCAAGAATGCCATAATTGCAAAAGTCTTCAGATGAAGGTAAGCGAGAGCTGAAAAAAATTATATGGATTAATAATACTACAGAGTAAAGTACTGTACTATGTTAATGTACTGGTAATGTACAGCAAATGATATACCTGTAAAAGGCATAACATTCTGTAGTGCAAATGTTTACATGTAATAAGGGATCAGAGTGTTTTGTTCTCATAATCCCCAAGTTAAGTGCAGTCGTGATCACAGAGTTGTCAGGACCTCAGTTCTTCCCACTGTAGTAATGTTGCCTGCTCCTAACCAGACAGAACTGCTGTTATGGTACATTTCTGTTCCTGCAAGAAATGTAAGCACACACATCAAGTCTGCAGGCTGACTTAGAGATAAGCATAGCAACACATCTCACCAGCTAGGGAGAAAGCATACCTTCACTGAGTATGCCCACCCA
Organism: Protopterus annectens; assembly: GCF_019279795.1. Classification (NCBI taxonomy): domain Eukaryota; kingdom Metazoa; phylum Chordata; order Ceratodontiformes; family Protopteridae; genus Protopterus; species Protopterus annectens. The sequence continues at coordinate 972,792,018 of NC_056741.1, read as the reverse complement.
CACAGGCAGTGTAAGCATTGCTGAAGGTGTCAGGGACACAGCAGATATACTATATGATGGTTGTGGTACAGAAATTGAATAAACACAAAGTAGTTCAACATTTCTTCACAACAGATTTTTCAGTATACCAACTTTGAGTTCCACCTCATGGTCAGTGTAACTGTCCTTGCACAATTCTGTCTAAATTTTCTAATTATGGACTGTCATTTTTGGACAGAATATTGTGCAACACTATTCAGGTAGTTCTTGAAGAAGAGGGAACTATTGCTGGTATGTTGAAAATTTGATGTGATCATTTTAAGAAGTGATGAAATCATAAGTGTTTGATTTCAAGAAATATTGCTTATGAAAAAAAAATTAGTTCATGACATCTTATGTACCAAAGCAGTAGCACTAACGTTGATGTAAAACATATAGAGCCTGTGGCCAAATAAATCTATTTGGCTCAAAAAGGCCCTACTCCCATAGAACACTAATGTGTTACAGGACCATTATATCTTGTGTGACCTACTAGATTTGCCTGAGGAACTCTGGAGCAAAGCACAATGCATTGTTCTACTTGTAGCCTTGCTTCCATAATAGCCGAGTCTCTTTAGTGGAGCACACTACATTTCCTGTCATGTGCTGTATGACTGGCTAGTCTATTATTATTAATACTGCAGTATCAGACCACTTGCATGGCTCACAGTAGTAACTGTTTATGCTCTCATAGTGGTCAGATGATACTGAATACTTTACAAAGTTTTCAGCCCAAAATGGAGGTTGGATTAACAATCTGGTCTTGTGCAATTCTCCAGTTACTATTGTAGAAGGTAAGACTATTTTTAATTTGGAGACTGAAAGTGTCATTGTGTTTGTTTCTGTCAGCTTCGGCCAGTATGAAAATAGACATTACTAAACTTAAAAAAACAAAACAAAAATGTGTTAACTAGGCCTCTGTATCCACTAAGTTTTTTAAAAACTTGTTCAAAAATCCAGCCTGCTGTTAAAACTATTCATGCCATGAAAGAAATGAAAGAAGTAAAAACACTGTGGGCTGAATTCATTAAGGTACCATGACATGTGTAATACGAGATTAAATTGGATTAATGTGAAATTTCAAATATTGGATTAAATAAAAATTATTATTAGAAAAATATAACTAGCTAAATGATTACCAGATAGAAAGGCACAAAATGATTCAGCACCCTAATGTCAAGTTTGACTTAATTATGTATTATTGTTAATAGTGTATATAGTTTTGTCATTTTTATTACATATAAATAATTTTCCAGAAAAAAAGACCTTCCCAACCATTTAAAAAAAGAAAAAGAAAAAAAAAACTCTAGTATTAACTCCCAAAAAATCCTAACACTTCTGATTAACATATTTGTTTCAGTAGACTGTAAATATCAATTTTATTTAAACCTTACAGCTCTCTGTAAATCAGTCAAGTTTTACTTCATACAGAACAATATGAAAAGCCATCCAACTTGTTTCCCCTTTGTTGCCAGTCTCATAGCATTGGGTATCCTAAAGCAGTAAAGTAGTTAGCTATCACTGTGAGAGACACAAATATTTAAAATAAGTGAAGGCCTTAGTCTCTCAAAACAAACAAACAAAAAAAAAAAAAAACTTTGAGCATTGCACTAAAACACTGCATGCTAGGCTCCCCACTCTGACACATAATGGACTGTCATATGTTGATTCTGTAAATAATTCCTTACCTAGTTCTCCAAGACCCATACGCCTTAAGTTTCAGTAAAAATCAAACATCACAGCACATATCTCACCTTTAATAATCACCAGAGACAAGGGTTCTGAATTCCAGTAGACCAGACCACTCCACAGACAGAAATACCTTAGGGACTGGTGACTCCACAGTGAAAGAGAGAGAGAGAGATTCTCTACTCAGTAGGCTGGACAAAGCCATGGTGACAGTGAGTTGTTTTTCAGGTACCAAGATCTCAGACATCTCAAGGGTCCTTAGGACTCTTGCACTGAATAAGTATACCTATGACATAGTAGTTGTGTGTGAAGGAATGAATGACTTGAGGTGAAAAACTCTGAGACAGATGCGTGTATGTTCCAAATACAGAAGAGACCGTGATACTGAGCAGAATCCTCCCTTCTCAAGAAATGATGCCTAGCTACAAAGAACACATGATTACCTTCAACAACTGGCTAAATAATTCTGGAGACTGTTTTATGTCATCTCCCACTTAGCATTTACTTGGTATAAGTTACTACACCAATGACAAAACTCCCATTCTAGGTTACTTATCAAAGGTTGTGCGGATACCAGTGTATATTGGTGATTCTCTGTAACTAATGTGGACTAGTTTCATATGGTATGCAATTATCAGAAGATCTAAAATCTAGACTTGAATTACTGAAGCCACTTTACTGGACCTCAATTATCCAGAATTTTTGTTACTTTGTCTAGAAACAGAATCCTTTAGATTTAACGAGACAAAAAAGAAAAAAAAAAGATGAAGGGCTAGAATTGTTAGCCTTATTAGGCCTGCCATTATCTTTGCTAATTTGATATCAGAAGACACAGATTAGTCTTTTTGGTACTTATGAACAAAAGAGTTTGGTTTCATTTATAAAATGAATATATAATAAACAAAAACGGCTGTCAGGTAAAACCCAGTATATAAAAAAGGGAACTTGTAAAAACAACACTATACCGGGTACCACACAGTAACGTCTTTATTAAACAAACAAATAAAATGTATAAAAGAGAGGTGAGCGCTTCCGTGACCTTAGTTGCTTCATCAGACATAGATATAAAACATTCTGTTGCTTAAATACTTATACACTCAATTAACTCTGAATTAGTGACATCATGCATTTAAGAAATTTAAAGTTATATTCAACCAAGATACATTGTCAAAACTACTATAAAAAGACAACATAAAAACGTATAAGCATAAAAACATGTATGAGCATATGATAAAAAACTCTGTATGTATATCATGTATAAATAAGTGGTGTAACTATAAATAGTACTAAAATAAAATAATATAATAAAAATGTATACATGTGTATGTGTATGTCTAAAGACGTGTGTATTAAATGTAAAATGTATAAATATGAAGAGAATATAAATATAGGAGGGGTAGATGTTATATAAAATGTTATATAAAATGTTATGAAAAAATGTGTATGAAAAAATGTTATTTGTGTGGGAGACGTCTTGCTTTGAGGAAAGGAACTAATGATGTGGACCCATTTAGCCCTGGATATTTATCCGCATTGAGCTTGATAATCCATCTTTGTTCACAACTCTCAGTAAAGTTTTCTATGTCCCCTCCTCTCTTCATATTTATACAGTTTACATTTAATACACACATCTTTAGACATACACATACACATATATACATTTTTATTATATTATTTTATTTTAGTACTATTTATAGTTACACCACTTATTTATACAAGATATGCATACAGAGTTTTTTATCATATGCTCATACATGTTTTTATGCTTATACGTTTTTATGTTGTCTTTTTATAGCAGTTTTGACTATGTATCTTGGTTGAATATAACTTTAAATTTCTTAAATGCATGATGTCACTAATTGAGAGTTAATTGAGTGTATGGGTATTTAAGCAACAGAATGTTTTATATCTATGTCTGATGAAGCAACTAAGGTTGCGAAAGCGCTCATCTCTCTTTTATACATTTTATTTGTTTGTTTAATAAAGACATTATTGTGTGGTACTCGGTATAGTGTTGTTTTTACAAGTTTCATTTATAAAATCACCAATGATACTCTACTTTTAAAGATTTCTGGAATAAAAAAATGGCTAAATAACTGGCATCATTCTAGAGAGATCTAGAACATATTAGCATGGAATGAGGTGCCTTACAATCCTACTTGCTTTTCCAGGATGGCCTGTACTTCTCATTCAAAGGCTTTGCATATTGCTTAAAGCCTTTGCTATACCACAGAGTTGTTTCTTTAAGTAAAATTTAATTAATGAACATTCCAATGTATGAAGTGTATCAACATCAAAACATGATCAAATTAAGATGGCTTTTGCTCAATGTCAGAAGTCCACACAGCAAGCCATACCTGCATCTGGAAGTTATCTGTGTGTGTGTGTGTGTAATCACTGAAATCTGGTTTAAATACCCAGAAACACTTCTTCCACACCTGGGTTTAGTGAATACTATGCCTTCAGAAACAATGGTGTCTGTGGTGGAGCATCCAAATTTGTCATGGACCTTGCCATCTCTAGACAAATTCCCAGAAATCCATAAATTATTGAACTCCAAATTGCACTAAACAAAATCAACTATCAGTTTATCACTTGTTACTGGACCTTCCATGACCCCTGAAAGTCCATGTCATGTTGTTTAATGTCATGGATGAAATCCCCATAAATAAGAACACCATCATTATGGAAAACTTTAACAATCCATCAGTTAACTGGAGTACCTACATCACCATGCAGGATATGCTCAGAGGTTTTTAGACCTAATATATAAAAATGAAATGAACCAGATTATTACTGGTCCAACTAAAAGACAAAATATTGCTTGTCTAGTGTTTACAAATGTAGGATCATTGTCCACAGCTATCCTAGTAACTTGCCATAACAAATTTATTAGAATTCAAAGACTGTATGCACACACATCCTCAAATTATGTGAAGAATTCTCAAAATTCACTTATAACATCAATACCAAAGATTTGCCAAAGACTTACACCCACTTAAATAAATGTATAGAATCATCAGTCCCATCCAGATCCAAATATAATGGGGAATTTAAAAGCAAATAATTTTGGTGGTCCACCAATATAAACACAATCTACAATAAAAGAAAAAAAACACATTGGAGTACACAGTACATCAAAATACCACCAAGTCTAGAAAATATTAGGAATTTAACTTAGAATTTTATAAAGACTATTAGATTTACTAGAGTAGCCCATGAACTCAGGTTAGCATCTGAATTCAGGGGCAATTACAAACCATACTTTAGTTATATTAAAAAACTAAGAAACAACACTCATCAATTTGCAAAACACATACTAAATGAAAAAACATACTCAAACCTGGTGGACATTACCAATATCCTAGCAAAAATGTGATATAGATTTCATTGCTGTGATGACTATCCAAAGCTCAATGATCCCCAAAGCTCTGACACTCCTTCTGTCATCACTAAAGAAAATGTACTGAAAGTACTATCCAAGGGTTAAGAATGCTCCATCCAAGGGATAACATAACATACGATAAATAGTACCAAGCCCATCATGGAGTTATACCTACATAAAATCTTAAGCCTGAGCTTAGATACAGATTCCCTCTCTGAAGTATTGCATACAACACTGGTGATACCACTGTGAGAGGTTGCAATACTACTGATTCTAGTAACTATAGCTCCATTAGCCTGGAGTCTCATTTCTATGGATATGGAACACATTATAACAGATTTAATTAACGTAAACAATCTAATCAGGCTTGATCTGCAGCAATTTGATTTAGTTTAATGAGCCTAGTTAACTTCTTTGAGAAGGTAACACAAGCTGTTCACAGTGGTCACACTGTAATAACAGCTTTACCTTGATCTGCCAAGGCATTTGACACCATCACCTGTGCTAGCACAATTAATAGTTGCACATTGATCCTTATGTGGTAAGATGGATAGTAAGATGAGAAAAGACAGAACCCACATGGTGTTGGTGGGAGGGTCAGCCTCACGGACCATGAAGGTATCCCACAGAGCTCAGTCCTGGGACTGTTTTTGTTTGATATTTACTTGTAGACTAAATACTATGTTCTATGGCTAGCCAAGTTTGCAGATGACTGCAAACTGGAAGTTATTGTCAAATCCCCTTATGACAGAGAATGTTACCAGCTGGAATTTACACTTATAAATACCATATGTATTAAAAATGAACTTAAATTAAATTCTAAAAAAATGCAGCATTGTCACATTTGCAGAGAAAACATCTGTCAAGCTTTCACTGTTCCTGTTTTTGTGTCTTAGAGGCTATTCAAACAAGACATATACTTTGCTTTCAGAGCAATCAGGGATCCACTAGTTCCCAGTGATTTGTTCATTTAGAACTCAAACAGTTCCACAAATATATAAAAAAAGATCTGAACCTCTTTCAGCAGATCCAAAAATGAAGATGAAGAGGCAAATCTGTTATTCAGTATCTCCTTCATCTCTCGCTGATATTTCCTTTACAGATAAAGTGCTGCCTTCCTTTACATGGGCCTGGATAATTGGATGTGTATTCACATCTTAACACTGAACATTGCACAGTCCTCCTTGAGAAAGGAGGTACAGTCAAAGGTGGGAAGAGGCAAGGATTAACGGTTGTCTTGAACTTTCCATGATTCCTGTAATAGATGTAATCTTCCTCAAATGACATATTTATTTCCTGCTATAATGACAGGTAGGGCCTCCTTCTGCAGAAAGCATCTTCTTACAAGTGCTCCTCCTGTCAATTCATAGACCACTGGGAGGTGACAACTAAGGAAGAGGACATCACTCACTAAATGGAGAATAGGGCTTTTTATTTATTTCTGGGGTAGCAAAACTTAGATGGAAAAATAAATAGTTTACTTCCAGGAGAGAAGTGTGCAGTGAAATGATGTGTATCCTACTATGTTTCCATGCACATGACCAACAAGTATTTGGTCATCCCTAAGCTATTACAACTGTAGCTGTGGGTATCTTACCCGCCAGACTCCACTAAAAGATGTCTAAGATGTAGTAAAGCTCCACACTCTGCCCTGAATGTAAGACAGCTGACATCATTTACTGTACTTCACCTCCGAAAGAGCATCCGTGCTACTAATTTGATCTAAAGTCCCAGGCATGAGTCAGTTCTTCAAAACCATCTTTTCTTTATAGCCACATTCCTGATTGCAATAAATTGTATACTAATAGTAAATGCCTACCTAGGTGAGATTTCTCACTACCCTCAGTTATGCCAATACTTCCAAGACCTTATTCTCACAGTTATCTACTGCACATATGAAGAGAAAGCTGCAAATCCAGCCAATACTTTTTCTGCATAATTCATGCATGTAACATCTGATACTTATTTCTCATGACTTGAAAATTAAAATAAACCAAGAGAGTTCCCAGTTTTGTGGATTAATGTTAATAATCTTTAAAGTTCAAGACCTAAAGCAAAAAACTGTCATGGGTACTAATATAAAAATTCACTTTCTGCTGACTCTTAAAATTGGCTGTCAGTCAACGCTTTGACAAAACTGTCTGTCAGTCAATGCTTTGACATAGCTTGAAAAGTCACTTTGTCTTCTTTATTTTTTTTCAACAGACTATTCTGTTTAAGGTCCCAACATCTCATGCTTTAAAAATGTATTTATAACACTACATTTGTCATTCTCCTAATGCATTTATTTTACATCTAGTCGTCATTTTTGTGCTTGCCTGTAACCCTTTTGATCTTATTATGTTACCTCGACTAACAAATTATGTCTGCAGAGCAATTTTTGTAGCCCAGATTATATAGCTCACAGTTATAAAGTGTGAAGGAATGTGATTGATGGAGACTTTAATTTAAATCCTGCTTCAGATGTGATAGATATTTCTTATACAAAGATGAAAAATCAGCATACTCCCAGCACTAGAACAGTAAGTGAAGCAGAATGTGAAATGGCTATATATAGTATCACTGCAGGAATATACTTAACACAATCTAACTACTGCTTTAAAATGCTGGTATTTTGTACCTAAACCCATACATTCCTACATCACACCATTGCTTTATTGTTATGAAACTGCACAAAACTACCTATAAAATCAATGTGGTTTAGCAGGTAACTGCACACTGATCTGCTAGTTATGAGGGAATTAGCTATAATGCAAACTTGGCAGTTCTTGCTCAAATTATCAAAACACAATATGAAGCATACTGTGAAACATTTAATGAGCAGACAGAAAAAGATGACCATGGTAATGTCTCAAACACTATGCCAATAATAAAAAAGTTGTCAGTAGTGAATCAGTTGTGTTAACCTGGCCTAGTATTACTTTCCTTACATAGACAGTAGCCATGATACTTGTTAGACCAAGACAGAACTGTAACTACCAGTTGGTGTAAGCTGTTAGGGAAAGCATTCAGCAGATGCCGAATAGCAAACAAGGAGTATCTGGATTAATTTAAGAAGTAGTAGGTGATGTTAAATGAATGTACATAGAAACTTAATGTATTAGTAACTGCAAAAAAGGAGCTCCATCTCATTAAGTCAGATTCTTTTTTAAATCTGAATTTTTGCCCTCAGCTGGCTCCAGTTTAGAACTTTGAACACCAAAACATCTCTGCTATTTTTTTTTTGTTCATCTACCTTTACTGCTTCTGGCCAGGCATTGGATGATGACTTAGAAGTCAGATATTGTATGGTGCAATAAAAAAACAAGGTCTTCTAGAGTTGGGGATGCTTTGTCCAACACTAATCTGCAGTGTATTCTGGAAGAGAAGCTCACTGCAGAACTCTGTAAAACACAGCAGGAAGAGAATGCTATTGAGAGGAAGAGGCATATGGAAAAATGATCTTGGCTTCATTTGGGAACAGCCTGTCTCTGACCTTGGGGGGAATGACTTAAAGGGCAACAGTTATTTTTGTCTCTTTAATATTAAATAACTGTATTTAGAAACCATTCATTTCCTTTGACTTTCTTCAGCTAGGTTTTACTTGCACAGATCATGCATGCTTAACTATGTTTTGTTTTCATATGAATGCTCATATCTTTCATTCATCCAGTATGTAATTTGTCACAGTCTGCATAACATAGTGGAGACTACATTCTTTCAATAGTTTTTTCACTGTAAGTTGCCAATCATAGTTTTCCATCATGACAGTGTATCATTTTCAGGCTTATATGGCTAAAGAGAAATTGTTTTCCAAGAGCAGTAGCTGGGGAAATGCTCATATGATGGGGACTGCTTTCAGTACAATGCAATATAAACAAAGCTGTATGTTTTCTCATTTTTGTCAGGGAAGTACAAATGTAGAAAATTAAAAAAACAGCAAGGATACTAGAAGTTGCCTTATGGGATTTTTGAAGTGTCAGCTATCAGTTGCAGATTATTGAGCAGAGATGTTAGACCTGACAGTTAATTAACAGTACATAGCAGACTGCATTTATTTATTTACTAAACATTTGCTTACTTGGAAAGTTCGACTGGGACAGAGCCCTGTTTCAGTCGAGGCCTGGGGAGAAATGCTCCAGATCCATATGATTTACAATTAAAATGTGAATACCAAATAAAACCTGAAGTTGGCTGCTTTACTTGGAGTAACATTTAAATGCAGTACATAATGCCTTTAACAGATTCCTATTAACACAAGTCAGAGTAATTTCAACAAATCAGAAACACTGACACTATTTTCCCTGACAGTCTAAGAAGCCAGTGACTCACACCACTGACATTGTAATTGAATGCAGAAACAAACTAGCTGATTTACTGTTTCTAGGCTTTATCATATTATGAGGATACAGAGTATCTTAATAGATTCAAATCAGAATGGCAATCCATAACAGGACATTTTGTGGTTTAACAAATTACAGCAAAATACAAAACACTTAATCCAGGGAGATTAAAAATGAATTAAAGATAAAACATGACAAAACATATATGTACCAATATTTCAAAATGCGAGCTAGAGTTGCAGTCCACAGAGTGTCAAATATGTCCACTGTCAGATAGTGCTGAAGTAGAGGACCCCAATGTTAAGCGGGTAGTGATCTGTGTTGGTGCGGTCCTTGGCCCCAACTGAGAGAGCATGTCTTCTACATGCTATAAAGGGGGTTTGATTGGCTGAATTCTTCTGTCCACTACCTCCCCAGTTTGTACTCTACCAAGCTCCAATGCCCTCTTTCGGTAAAGCTTGCATGCTGTCACGTGCCGAAGTGCCTGCAAGACTGCTGCTTCCATCCTGACCTGTGAGGACATCCCTGGACAGGCAGAAGGTGATTTGCCCTTAGGCTGGGATGTACATGCTGTCCTGCTCCTGAAGCATTTGAAGCTGTAAATAAAGGAAAATAAATGGGAGGGAAACAAAATAAACAATAATGGGAAAAGAAATGCATAATCAAAATAAGAAACACCGAGAAAAAAGGTTGGGGAGAGACAAAACAGAAAATGCACAATAAATCCACACATCATATTTACTTGCCATTTCATACATTATTGAAATATTGCAGTAAAATCTTTATTGAAGTAAAACTTGTGCACAAGAAGTGCTTATACATGCAATGGGAGTAGCCATGTGGGAAGTGTTTGTGTACTGGTGAAGAATGATGAGTAGTGCTTGTGCATACTTCAGATGAAGTCATATGACAAGGGCTTTGACTTCTTAAAGGGAACTGTGTATCTCTAAAGTTATGTACATATGATACCTTCAATACAGTAGTAAAAATACCCTGTGTAATTATTAGAAGTAATCAGGTTAAAAGCAGAGTAATGGTGTTTATATTTACATATTTGTAACATTAGCCTGAACTATAATGGTTTCAGTTGAATTTCTTTCAACTGCAAAGCTGAAAAAATAATGTTCTGATTACCAATACAGAAAACTGTTGCAAAAACAGTACAGCAGTTGTACAGACACATATTTTTCTCTCTCTTTCTTTCTTCCCAGTAATATAATGATTTGATAGCCTTTTTCATGCTTCTAATTCTCTTATACGTCAATTATACTTACCAGAAGATTCAACCAGACTCTACTGTTCATGTTGTTGCTGGTGATTATATCATTTATCAACTGTAATTAAACGAGATAAGGCAGTTCTTGTTTACCTTTATATACCCCCCAACACACACACGCATATATGAGCACTGAGATCAGCTAGAAAGGCCCTCCCCCTTTATTAACAATGCTACATATAGAAGGCTTGAGAGCAAGAGAGACTGGGCAGTTCTTAGTTGTGCTTAAAACATAATGTAAGTCTTAATTCTACAGAGCATACAGGACTGTTGGTTAGTTTTAGCTATGACAAATTTGATATGCTGGCTGAACTTGAGGTTTCGATGACTCCTAGTAATTAGATCCAAGAGGCCTCTCCAAGACTATGTATTTTAAGGTTATGACAATGTCACTTCTGTTGTTGTATGAAAGTGTAGGAATTCCATTATTTTAGTTATTTTTGGCTCTCTTACTATTCATTCAAAGTACTTCTTCTTCTTTCGGCTTTTCCCAGTTAGGGGTCACCACAGCGGATCACCTGTCCGCTCATGATTGGCAGTGGAGTTTTATGGTGTCGAGTTGCCAGCCCGGCACCCAACCTTCCACAGAAGGCACACACACACACACACACACACACACACACACACACGCACTCACACCTAGGGACAATTTAGGGTGTCCAATCCACCTACAGCATGTCTTTGGTATGTGGGAGGAAACCGGAGCACCCGGAGGAAACCCGCGTGACCACAGGGAGGACATGCAGACTCCACACAGAAGGCACCCCAGCTGAAAATTGAACTGGAGAAAATCTTGCTGTGAGGCGGCAATGCTAACCGCTGCACCACTGTGGCCGCCCCATTCATTCAAAGTACTACAGTACTAAAATAGACTTGGTTAGGTCCTGCAGCTAATCTTGGGTTTTGGCATGACAAAGTAAGGTAGAATCAACTGTGTATTGAATCAATGATCTATTGTGTATAGACTTAAGAAAGTTGGTGGTGAAAATGTTGAGGGCCTAGGATGGAACATTGGGTAACACCTACTGACGTAGGGGTAATGAAAGAGTAGGTGTTTTCCCAAAGTACAGCTTTTGCCTATCAGGCAGGTCACTAAAACAGTTGATAATGTTACCTCATTAATTATGCAGGCCAAGCCTTTTACTTAGCAGTTTATAGGAGGCTATAGAAAGCTTTGGACAATTTGAGAATATTGCAGATGTCAAACAGTTATAATTGAGGTGTGACATTAGAATATCTAGGAAGGATGCAATTGAGTTAGCAGTGCTATGGTGTGGCTTGAAGCCATGCTGAGAAGGTTAGTAGAAGGTTGTTAACAATTAACTGGTACAAGAGTTGTTTGTATATATATATTCGGCAGTGGAGATAGAATGGCAATAGGTCTGAAACATACCAAGTGTCCAGATTTTTACAGAATGTCTAGATTTTTGCCTGCCTCATATTTTTGATCTGTTCCTCATAAATTTTTTTGTTTTCTTGCAAACCATTGATGACTGAAGTCACTAAATGAAAACAGTCATTTGAGTTTCAGTTTTCATATCCTTAGGAAAATGCAAGCTAACACAAAACCTCATATTCTATAAACTTTCTAAGTTTATAATAACAATAATTAAAATATGTCCCTGATTTTGGACCTTTGTTCCCCTATTATTTTTGATTTTGTCCAGATTTTTTGCACTAAGAGGTTGACACTTATGGTCTGAATTTTGCAATGTTAAAATTATTACCTTCTTTGTTTATGGGTTCAATATAAGAACGTGTCCAAATGAACAGATGCTTGATGTTCACTGATGGATCAGCTTATTAATACAGATATTTCTTTTTAAGATATTCAAAGGAAGTAGGTTATTAATTGCAGTTACATTAAAAGTTTCTTAAGTCAGTGACAATAAACTGTGAGATTAGTTGGGGTGAGAGATTTCAGCAGAATTTTTTAAGTATGTTTGTTTAGGCCGATCAGTCAGAGTAAGGTTTGTTTTAATATGAAGACCAGGTAATTTAGTCTGGCAAAGTAATGAGATGGCAACATGGATAAATCTTAGACAGCAAAGTAACAGGACATGGTCAAAGGTTTAAAATGCCTAAGCATTTCAGACTTTTTATGTTGCTGATGTTAGCAGAAATGTCTGGTGCAGAACTATACCATATAGAAAATAATATTTATAATGATAAAGTGCCATTGCTAAATGTAATGGTCATTAAACCTTTAAAATCTTCTGTAGTTTTGTAGCATAAGTAAAACATAGAAATGATTGAAATTCTAGAGATTTTGAAAAAAAATATCTGAATCACAGATCTTTGAAAACTGCATAATATTTTTGCTTTCATAGCAAAAATTAAATTAGATATTGATGTATTTTTGGAACGCATTATAGAATCCTGGCAAAGAAATATGTTTGGCCAGGGACTTACAGACATACTGAGAGATAGCTGTCGATTTGGAATGTGTTCTGAAAATTTATAGAAAAGACTTCTTCACAAGGAAAAAAGTGGACACTCAAGCAAGTAAGCATTAAATATGACAATATAAAAGGAAATGTCAGCACAAGACATGCTAAAATAGCAGCTTGTGCTGTGTTGCTAGCAGACTGCTTGTTAAAGCTTGTATAGGTGTGTCAAGACAGTTTCACAAAGAGGATATGTGCTTGTTTAAACAAAATTGTTTTAGAAGATGTCACAAAAGGACCATATTGGGAGAATGATCACATAGAAAAGTAACAGGAAGTAAATGAAAGACAAATGTAGAATTTAACATAGCAAAAATGCGTCATAATGTGTCTACTGATTAGTGGTACAGGAAATGATGGAGGATTAGACTCAACAAAAGCAAACATAGAAAATGAACATTTTATTTTAATACACTTACAGTACTATTACATAAACCAAAGGACAGAAGCAGTATGTGGATTCTTCTATAACTACAGGAGTAAAACTTAAAATGGAGTTTGACAGTGAAACTGCTTAATACATTTTTTGTTAAATAACCTAACACATTATTCTTATATATACCTTGTGGTGAAACCGAAATGTTACTATAATGCTAAAGAAACTGCAGTGTGACAAATCATTGCAACAGTGACAGATAAAGTCAAAATGTAAATTTCTTATAATGCGATGCAAAAATAAATAAATAAATAAAATAAATACACCTTGATATGGTAGCATATAAAAGGCCCCAAGCTGAACTGGAACTTTGTTAAAAGTTGCAATGGCAGCTTTACATAATAATAAACTTACAAAAGTTGCCTGTTTTATTGGCTGAGACTAGGAATTGGTTGCCAAAGAAAGAGGGAAACTAAAATTCACAAATGTGACACCCTGAACCTAGATGCACTCAAAATATTTGTTGATGCCAGGCATGGCCTTATGCTGTTACACCTAAAGTAGAACATGAACTACAAGAAATGGAAAACTCTGAAGCAGTGCAGAAAACAAAGAGCAGTCAGTTGCGTTTTAACATTAATGCCAGTGAAAATTAAATGTTAATTAGCCGACGGGATACTTGACTAGGTGAGTAAAGGCTTGTATATATTGTAATATTAACTGATGTGGCATTCTCTCACCACTTTTAAAACTGCAGAATCAACACAGAAAGATAACTTCCAGTTTTGATGCTGATCAACATTCAAAGGTTATTGTAAGACTGGTGTAAAAGCAACTTGAAGTACAAGTGACCTCTATGACATTATCCATACAGGTTTATTCCAGTATAACTGGTGGATTTTTGCAGTGGTATTTGCTTTGCCATTAAACAATAGACAGCAGATTAGATTGCTCAGGGAATTCCTAATGTCCAAGACTACTAAGGATGGTATTCATAGTCTAACAGTTTGCATGCATCTAACAGTTTTGAGTGAAAAGCATCACTATGGTCGAATGTAAACAAGCTAAATGCAGTGCATTTATAATGAATAAGGAAAATGGAAAGTGTTTGAAAAATACTCCTGCTTATGGCAAAACTGTAAAGTTATCTAATGTCCAGGATTACGAAGAAATGAAAAACTAAGTGAAAACTGTAAGATTTATATTACTTTGTAGTATTTTTCATATATTCAGATATCAGGGATGGATATGGCTATGTGCAGTCCTGTTTAAAATACCTGAGGCAATCTGCAGCCTGCACAACCTTGTTCAATGATATGTAAAAAATAAAGGGGTTTAATATATTTTATAAGGTGGTATCCTTATGTGGATACCATGATAGTTTAATTGAAGAATAGAAATGAGGTGATAGGAAAGGCTGTAAAAGGGGAGACCCAACAAAGAGGGGAGCACAGAAGGAAAAACATCAAGAGGGCTGTTGTAGTGGATGTGGGATAGGAGGGCACAATGTTTTTGTTGGGGATTGAGCGCCTTATTCTTTTTTTATATGAGAGGTTAGTGTAGGCAGGAAATAAGAAAGAGGGTGCAGGTGAAAAGATAAGGAGAAAAGGAATGAAGCACCTGCAGAAGCCCTGTCCCACAGAGTCTCAAACATTTCCCTGGCATTGAGGGGGTGGGGGCCCATGGGTGATTGTTCCAGCTGAGACCGAGTGTCTTCTATATGCTGCAGTGAAGCCTCAGTTGGCTCAATCCTTTGAACAACTACTTCTTCCAGCATATCCTCAACCAAGTTGTGAAGGCCCTGTCCTGTGAGGCTTTCATGGCTGCCACATGTTGGGTTGACTGCAGGACTAGTGTCACTGACCAGATCCTGAGAGTATGTCCCTGGAAGGGTAGATGGTAAGCGATTCCTAACCTGTGGATTGTGTGCCTGTGTCACTCCAAGGTATTTTGATGCAGCAGAAAAACAAACATAAATCCTTTATAAACGCATTCTATGAACACCTTCAGGAATGCATGGATCATGCGATCCCAAATAAAACCAAATGAAGCACCTGTAGGAGCCCCTGTCCCACAGAGTCTCAAACATTTCCCTGGCATTGAGGGGGTGGGGGCCCATGGGTGATTGTTCCAGCTGAGACCGAGTGTCTTCTATATGCTGCAGTGAAGCCTCAGTTGGCTCAATCCTTTGAACAACTACTTCTTCCAGCATATCCTCAACCAAGTTGTGAAGGCCCTGTCCTGTGAGGCTTTCATGGCTGCCACATGTTGGGTTGACTGCAGGACTAGTGTCACTGACCCGATCCTGAGAGTATGTCCCTGGAAGGGTAGATGGTAAGTGATTCCTAACCTGTGGATTGTATGCCTGTGTCACTCCAAGGGATTTTGATGCTGCAGAACAACAAACATAAATCCTTTATAAACGCATTCTATGAACACCTTCAGGAATGCATGGATCATGCGATCCCAAATAAAACCAAGACCCAATCCTCCAAAGGCAGACGTCCTGTCTGGTGGACCCCAGCCATAAACAAACTATACAGTAGAAGGAGGAAGCTACTAAATGATAGAGCAAAATCCCAAAAAGGGAAGGCATCACTGATCAGTATTAGCAAAAAACTACGGGCACTCATAAAATTGTCTAAGGCCAGCTTCGAGAGAAAAATTGCACAGGACACTAAGGATAATCACAAGGCTTTCTTTAGTTATGTTAGGAACCTGGGTGGGAATTCCCAGATATGCTCAGAATTAGTCCAAAATGACAAAAATACACTGAACCCACAGACATTGCCAACATCCTAGCTGACAGGTTCAGCACAAACTACCCTCCCCACCAAAGGGCAAATATCTATCCCAGCAGAGTGCTGCCCCTGACATCTCAGATGCTCAGGTAAGAGCCGCCCTCTCCAAAGCAAAAACACAGCATCAATGGGACCAGGCGGTGTCCCGGGCTGCGTCTACATGAACTCCAAGAAGAGCTAAACCCAAACATAAAACTACTGTTCAATCTCAGCCTTACTACAGGATATGTGCCCAAAGAGTGGCGTACAGCAACAGTGGTCCCTTGCCATAAAGGTGGTGCCTCAACGGATCCTGGAAACTATCGCCCCATAAGCCTGACTAGCTTGGTCTGCAAAGCTATGGAAAGGATCATCATGGACCTCATAAATAAAGATATTGGGGACCTACAGACACTGGATCCTACCCAGTTCGGCTTTGTTAAGGGCAGATCCTGCCTCTTAAACCTGGTTGATTTCTTTGAAACAGTCACCAAGGCCATTGACAAGGGGAAGGTGGCCCACACAGCCTATCTGGACCTCGCAAAAGCCTTCGATACAATACCCCACTCGGGCATTATAGATAAGCTCACCAGCTTAAATATAAACCCCTATGCCACTAGATGGATTGCAAACTGGCTCAAGGACAGAACCCACATGGTTAGAATTGCTGGAGCCATGTCAGACTCCAAACCAGATGTCCTTCAAGGATGCATCTGCAGTCCTTACAAATGGGTTGTCCTGTCATCAGGCAGCCCTTCAGTCGGCCGGATTCTAAAGTCTGGGTCTGGCCTCGGCTGGTGTCGCACTTCACCCGACGTCATAGCTGCAGTTCTTCGGGTATAAAGGCATCAGCCGATGCCATTTTCCTCAGTCTTTCTTGCCGCGTGGCGCCCGAAGCAGAAGCTGTTCGCAAGTGCCGGTCGGTCAGATCCAGAGATTACTACTACCGAATACTACTTCGAAGACTTCTAAAAGCTAAGTACCCGTTGGGGACTCTTTCTTGCCTCAGCCGATGTCAGAAAAAGTGAATAACTGTTTAACTTGTGGGAAACAAATACCTCATAAAGATTTCCACTCTTACTGCTTACCTTGTTTAGGCCCAGACCACGGCGTAGCAGCTTGTTTAGCCTGTGCTTCTTTCAACCGACGAACGCTTAGGCGTCGGTCGGAGTTTGCTGCACAGTTTTTCGGCTCAGATTTTGCGTACATAATGCCGTCGGATCCTCCGACTACTCAAATGGTTAAGAAAGCGAAAAGGACCGACACTCGCGGTCCGCGGTTTCGGCGAAACCACGGTTAAGCAAACCGAGTGTCTCGGTTTCGGCCAAACCGAGCAAGCGGTTCAATCTTCAGCGAATCCATGACTACTACCGAGGCCCTTCTACCCTAGTTGAATCGGCCTCTGAAGTTTACCTACTACTGTGGTTTCACAAGATTTATCGGACACCATCCCTTTGGATGTTTCCACCCCAGCACGTGGTGCTGCTAGGCCTCCTGCAGCCATGTCTATAAAGGCCTTTGCCAGGGCTAAAGCAGCCAAAACTTCTAAGTCTGTGCCTGTTAAGCCCCCTCTCACAGGCCCAGTTCCAGTTCCCAAATGCTTACTCTGGCAGAGGATCTCATCTCTTTAATAAGGGGATCCCAATCTCACCCAGACAGGGCCTCTCAACCTCCAGAAAGAGACCTAGAGCAGAGCCCCCTGAGCTAGTGTCCTCAGATGACTCTTCTGATGATACAGACAATACAGACCATCCAGAGGCTCCTTTTTCTACTTATGAAGATTCCGATGCTGAAGAATCGATTCCTTCTGCCTCTCCACCAGAGGAATTTTCCTTTGGGGAAACTTTACATGCCATGAGAGAGCAATTCCAATGGCAGGGACAAGATTTCTCAGATTCAAGAAAAGGCTTAGGACCTTTTACACTTACCGCAACATAGGCCTTTAGCTATACCTCCAGTTCTTCCTGTTGTGGATGATGCATTTAATGATGCTTGCACTGCTCCTGATACTTTACCTCCAGCCCCTGCTAAGCCCGATAGGTTCTACAGGGTCCCGGACACTCATCACCATTTATACAAGGCTCCTTTTGCAGATCCTGAGACTATCTCCCAGGGGCCTAAGGCAGTAGCTTCAACCTCAGCGAAAACCCTCTCCCTTCTGAAAGGGAATCCAGGTCCTTAGAGATGGGGTAAAAAAGTATACACCTCTGCTACTCTCTCTGCTAGAGCTTTGAACTGTCAGTTTCATATGATCCAATACCAAGAGTTTATGCTTGATCAGTTAACTAAGAAACTGTCCTCTGATGATTCCTTAGATAAGAAATATGTTCTAGAAATGGTGAATAACATTCAGCAGGTTAGTAACCATTCCTTAAAATGTGGCTATGATGCACTGGAGGCTTCATTTAGATCAGCCATGACTGGCACAGTTATAAGAAGGCATGCATGGTTGAAAGAACAGGTCTTGCCGGATCATGTTAAAGCAAAGCTATTAGATGCTCCTATGGATAAGGTCAGCCTATTTGGTTCTCCTGCCCAACAGGTACTGAAGAAAATGGAAGAGAAGGCAAAATCTGTACAAACAGTGAAAGATTTCTTACAGGTTCAGCCCCCAAGGTTTAGCAGGAACTGGCCTTACAAAAATTGGTCCTTTCCAGACTCCTCTAAAACTCAGAGAGGCAGGAATAGGCATTCAAGAGGCAGAAATCAATCCAGAGGTGGTGCCTACAGGGGACGCCAGTGGCAAGGCAACAACCAACGAGGCACAGACACAACTACTACCACTGCAACAGGGCAATCACAGTGACTTGGCTCTGACTCCGCCTACCAGAGAACAAATAGCAGCACCCTTAGGCGGAAAGTTAGCCTTATTTTCAAAAAACTGGCACTATATCACAAGAGACAAGTGGATTTTGCAAACTATAGACCAAGGCTACAGGTTTCATTTCCACACTTTACCAGTAAAAAGAGGAATGCCAATCCTACCACTAAATCAAAAGACAGAAGCTCTAAAACAAATAGCTCAATTAGCAAAGATGAGAGCTGTGGAAAGGGTACCACCTACAGAACAAGGCAAGGGATTTTACTCCAGACTCTTCCTGGTACCAAGAAAAGAGAAAAATTGGAGGCCTATTCTCGACCTGTCCGCTTTAAACACATTCATCATTGTTCCAAAATTCAAAATGCTGACCCTACAGCAACTTCTTCCCATGCTGGGCAAGGAGTATTGGCTGGTAACTCTAGATCTCAAGGAGGCATACCTGCACATCCCCATACGACCAATTTGCAGAAGATACCTCAGATTTCTTGCAGGATCAGAGCATTATCAATTCTCAGCATTGCCCTTTGGCTTATCTACTGTGCCCAGAGTGTTCACGAAATGCCTGGCATCAGTAATCGCTCACTGCAGGCTTCAGGGAATCCAAATTTATCCATACCTGGACGACTGCCTGATACAAGCGGACAACAAAAACAAGCTGACACAAGACTTACAAAGAGTCATTTACTTACTACAAGCCCTGGGATACACAGTCAATTTAAAAAAGTCAAGACTGATACCATCCCAAACAATAACCTTCTTGGGTGCAGAGTTGGACACAGTAAAACAGATGGCATTCCTAACTGCAGAAAAACAAGAACAACTTCCTCTCTACTTCTTGGCATTAACAAAGCAGAACAAACTAACAGCAAGGAAAGTATTGCAGGCCTTGGGCTTCATGGCATCCTGCATAATCCTGGTCCCCCATGCCAGACTGCATATGAGAAAGCTACAGTGGTACCTAAAGAATTTATGGTCTCAACACAGGCACAGCTTAGAAACCGAAATACCACTAATCCCATGCCTGAAACAAGAGTTCCTATGGTGGGCTCAGGCATGCCAGTCAAACAGGTTTGTCCTTCCACAGCATTCAACCAAGCCAAACCATCACAACGGACGCCTCAGACCTCGGTTGGGGGGCCCACATGCTGGACAAGTGCATACAAGGCTTATGGACTCCAGATCAGCTGCACCTGCACATAAATCAAAAAGAAATGCTGGCAGTAAAACTAGCAATCCAGAATTTCAGACCATTCCTCCAAGAAGGCCAATTGATGATAAGGACAGACAACACCACAGTCATGTGGTACATCAACAAACAGGGAGGCACTCATTCATACCCTCTATGCCGAATGGCTCTGGACCTATGGAATATGGCTCTGAGTTACAACATTCAGTTACAGGCAATATTTGTACCGGGAAAGGAAAACATCCTAGCAGACATGTTAAGCAGAACTACCTCGGATGCTCACGAATGGATGCTACACCCGGACATCTTCAAGGCCATCACAAAGAAATGGGGACTGCCACAAATAGACCTATTTGCATCCCCACTCAATCACCAGCTCAAGAAATTCTGCACAAGGACATACCACCCACTTGCTTGGAAGGTGGACTCCCTATCCTTCAGTTGGAAAGGCCTGACAGCATATGCATTTCCACCTCTTCCTTTGATGCACAAGGTACTACTGAAAATCAAAGAGGAACGTCCAAGGATAATTCTGATAGCTCCAGATTGGCCAAGACAACATTGGTATCCATTACTGAGGAGCATGTCTCGGGGGAAAACGTGGGCACTACCCCTGATTCCTTTGATGTTAACTCAGAGCGACTACAACATCCTGCATCCAAACCTGAAAACTCTGCAACTGACTGCCTGGAACATTACATAAGAGTAACTAACCCAGATTTATCCCAAAGGGTTAAAGACATTATCCTTGAGGCCCGCAGACCTTCAACAAGAAGGAACTATGCAGGAAAATGGAAAAGGTTTCTCATTTGGAGTACTGAAAGGGGGAAAGATGTGTCAAAGGTAGACATTGCCAACATCCTGGAGTATTTGGCAGAGCTTCTCCATACAGGCCTGTCCTATTCCTCCATCAAGATACATGCATCAGCTATTTCTGCAGAATACAGCTTGATCCCCTGTCTTTTCACATCCTCTACTCAGGCAGTTTCTGAGGGGAATTAAGAATGTAAAACCTCCTAGGAAACCACCATTACCAGCATGGGACTTGAACTTCGTGCTAGAAAAATTGACACTCCCCCCTTTCGAACCAGCAGCAACAGCAGATCTTCAACACCTATCCTGGAAAACTGCTTTCCTGCTGGCAATTACTTCAGCAAGAAGGGTTTGAACTACAGGCTTTAATGGCAGTACAACCCTTCCTAATCTTCCATCAAGATAGAGTGTCCATGAGAACTAATCCTACATTTATGCCTAAGGTGGTATCCAGAGTGTCACTAAACCAGGCAATCCACCTGCCTACCTTCTTTCCCAATCCACAGAACAGGGGGGAAAGACTGCTGCATACCTTGGATGTACATAGACAGTTCTACTACCTGGACAGAACCAAGGGCAATAGAAAAACTGACCAGCTTCTGGTAGCATATGCAACAGGAAGGGAAGGAAAAGCAATTTCCAAACAGACAATCTCCAAGTGGATAGGAAATTGCATTAGATTCTGTTACTCCTACCATGGAAAGCAAATTCCACAGAACATAAGGCCTCATTCTACAAGGGCTACAACCACTACCACAGCTTTCTTCAGGAGTGGCTACCAAGGACATTATAGAGGCTGCTACTTGGACCTCCGTGCATACATTTGCCAAGCATTATAACTTACCTCTATACTCTAGATCCCGAGCAGGGTTTGCCACTGCTGTTTTGCAAGGGATCCTAACTACACCATAATTTCTTCTTCCTCCTCCCTAGTTTGGCTATGGTATTCTACCCATTTGTAAGGACTGCAGATGCATCCTTGAAGGACATAGTACAGTTTGTACCTACCATAAATGTAGATGTCCGAACAGGATAGCATCTGCAGTCAGACACCCACCCTCCTTCCCCTCTGTGGTATTCCTAGGGTATTTGCCCACCTAATAGCTAGCTGGGGGGGGATTTCTTATGGTGTATTTGTTTGTATATATGTACATACATGCTTATTTTTTGTGTTTGCCTTCTACCTTTTGGAAACATTGGCATTTATCCAAAAATTTAGCTATCCAGGAGGGCAACTGGCATCTGGGGCAAGAAACACTGAGGAAAATGGCGTCGGCTGATGCCTTTATACCCGAAGAACTGCAGCTATGACGTCGGGTGAAGTGCGACACCAGCAGAGGCCAGACCCAGACTTTGGAATCCGGCCGACCGAAGGGCTGCCTGACGACAGGACAACCCATTTGTAAGGACTGCAGATGCTATCCTGTTCGGACATCTACATTTATGGTAGGTACAAAACTGTACTTTACAAGTGGTGTCCCACAAGGCTCAGTCCTGGGACCTCTCTTGTTCGGTATATATTTCTCGGAGGTACAGGCCAACACGGAAGGACTGTGGCTGACCAATGACTGCAAACTGGGTGCCATAATCGACTCTCCAGCTGACACAAGCATCCTCCAAAAGGGCCTCATAGAAACAGACAACTGGTGCCAGAGCCATGGCCTCAAGCTAAATGCCAAAAAGTGTATAGTCATCCCCTTTGGCAAAAACAAAGTGCCCACAAATTACCACATAGGTGGTAATCCATTAAGTACAGAAGAAGTAATTAGGGACCTGGAGACCCAAGTTGATAGCAATCTCTCATTTGACAACCACGTGGCCAAAGTGGTTAGAAAAACATTTTATATAGCCCACCTAATCATGAAGGGATTCACATCTAGATCAGGGGAGGTCATCGTGCCTCTTTACTCATCCCTCATCAGGCCCATAATTGAGTACAATGCCCCTTTTGGGATGTACCTTACCAGACACCTGCAGCAACTGGAAAGACCCAAAAGTACCTCACCAAGAGGATCAAAGGGCTCAAACAGATGCCATATGCTGCCCGGTTAAAGAAACTCCAGCTCTACTCAATGGCATACCGCCTGTTCAGAGGTGTATCCAACCCGGAATTAATGGACATGCTGCACCTCAGAAGATCCAAATCCCATTCTCAGCTCGAGACTTGAACCTCAGCACTAAAATAAATAGGACATGCTGGAGGGACAGATTCATAACCCAGAGGCTCCCTTCACTCTGGAATAAAATCCCAGTCCAGGTTAGGCAGAGTCCCTCATTGACTCTATTCAAGAGGAATCTTGATGAATGGATGGGAGATTGTAGGTTTACCCCGGGTATCACTTCTGTGTCACTGTTAGACAGAGGCACAGTATACTAACCTCGAAAAAGGGCATAGCAAAATAAATTTAAAATGGGTGGCGAAAGCCAAACACATTCTGGCTAGGCTTATAAATGCCCTAGGGCAGATAGCCTGGTATGAACCTATGAACCTATGAACCTATAAATAGAAGAGAAATAAAACAATAATGGACAAAGCAGTACATAAATAAAATAAAAACATAGGAAAAAAGAGATGGGGACACACTCAGTACAAGCATACATCATGTTACACAGTATTACATTTCTAACTTTAAATCATTTCTATTTTAGCATTTTTTATTGAAATAAAACAGAGAATGCATGGAAAGTGTTTATTCATACTTTTATTTGGAAGTATACAGGATATGCTTATATAAATTTGGCATGAAATGTTATGGGGTGTGTGTATGTACAATTTTGGGTGAGATGTTATGGGAAGTGCTTATGCTTACTTGTCAGGGCAGTATTTGATATGTAATGGTGGGGTTTACATAATTCGTTCAACTTCACAAACATAATGATAACATCTTTGCCTGATAACCATTTGTTTCCAAAACTGCAAAAAGAACACCTGTCATAAACAATTAAAATTTATAAAAACAATGAGGTCAAAATACTGAACTTATATCAATCTTGCCTGCAGTACTGTACTTAATACAATCTATTCCTTAAAGTACTATTTTCTATCAGTAATTTGCTTATTTTCGTTAATGACATTAGTTTCTGCACTCTTATACTGAAATCTGTCTCAGTCTTGCTTGCAGAAAAATAGTGAGTTCAATCTATTCCTTCAATTCCTGTGATCTGTCTGCAATTTGTTTATATACAGTAATAAAATAAGTTCATGACAGAAATATTGCACATATATACTGACATATCTCTGTCTTGCTTGCAGTAATGTATTGAATGCACCCTGTTGCTTCAGATAGTATATATATATATATATATATATATATATATATATATATATATATATATATATATATATTTTACTGAAATTAATTAAACACAGAATTACTATATACTAATTTATTCAGGCTTACCCGGAGACTCAGTCAGCTGCTGTTCCTGTTGTTTCTGCTATAGGAGGTCTCCAGCTCAGCTGTATAGAGAATAAATAAAACAATTCATATTTACCTGTATTTCACATTTTTATCATTTACATATGACTGCACCATTACTGTTTCTAAGCCACTGCATCAATTGGATTATTTGCTTACCCATGTATTTGCTGAAATGTATAATACTATCCAAATCCTCATACTTTGCAATTTTTCCCTTTATTCTCAGTAATAAACCAAAGTAGATAGTTTTGGGTGGGATGTTTTAAAAAAGGAAATATTTATGCTTTGCGTGCAACAGTCCCTAAATTTCATTCAGCATGAATGTGCAGACACACAGAAGAATGCAACAAGTTATGCAAGATTTCCAAAGCTGTTCAAAAGTGTGTGCTTGATAGTTTTCTTCCTGAACAACTCTAAGTATATAAGGAGATGATTTAAAAATGTATGCAGAATACAAAGTTAATAATATTGATAAAGTATGTGCTGAACATTCATTTCACAGTACAGCAACACCCACCTTCCTTCAGCCTCCAGTTTGACTAGGTTGTGGTGCCTGACTAACTTCAGCCATCTTATATGTGCACTTAAGAATTCTGAAAAGAAAGGACATTCTTATACGATTAGTGCACTATGAAATAATTCTTGGCCAACACTAACTGTCTGCATACAATTTAACTACCTAAGACAATGCAATATTAAATGAAAGTATGGAAATGCAAACATTTTTTCTTTCTGTCTAAAGACATGAACAAATAGTTGTATTCCTGTGTTTTTCAGATATGTAGAAAAGAAAAAGTGACCACTACCAAAAGTGTGTAGAAGGTATGTACACTGTGAAACATAACTTACTCACAGAACATATTGAATTGGTGGTAGATGATAACTTACTTTACTTTGAGGGTGACTACTTTTGTCAAATTACGGGAGTAGCAATGGGAGCCAGTTGTGCTCCCATTTATGAAAACCTAGTCCTTGCTGAATGGGAGAGTAAATATGTATTCAAGTCAGCATTTATGGACAAGGTAATAGTATGGTACAGATTTTTTAGATGATGTACTACTTTTATGGAAGGGAAGAGATGATTTTTTTTCATCCGGTTTTTGAATAGTACTAAAGGGTTTTTGAAATGTACCTGGACAATGACCCAACAAACTATCAACTTTTTGGACATCCCTTTATATAAAAATGACATGACTGGCAGAATAGAATCAACATTATATAAAAAAGATACCCACTCAAACTCCCTTTTGGATTATAATAGCTGTTACCCACCACACCAAAAAAAAGTGTGTGATCAAAGGACAAATGCTGAGGGCTTCCAGGTTAGTGAGTGACAAATTGAAATTTGAAAATGAACTATACAAATTGATTGGGATGGTTAGAGAAAGAGGATATCCCTTTATGCTGTTGTTAAAAGTTAGAAAGGAGGTCCTGAAAAAAACAAAAAGATAGGTGTATGCCAATACTTAACACTTCACTGGGGTCTCTTGCAAACCAGGAAGTAGAAAATCAATACGAGAGGAATTTAGTGTTACCATACAACCAGAAGACAGAGTACTTGAGGGAAATTTTGAGAAGAACTGGGAACAATTTTTTTCATGAAGACATAAAAAAGGTAGTGGGCCAAGGCCTAAAATAACATATAGTAAAGGCCGAAATATTAAAAATTATTTGGAAAACAACATGGAAGAAAACAGGAAAAGACATCATTCAAAGATATCAAAATGTAACATGTGCAGGTATTGCAAATACATTAATGATGGCCCATTTATAGCCACAGAAAGCTATAATCATAGTATGTTGTGTCCAGGCAATTGTAATTGTAACACGGGATGGTGGTTTACATTGCTACATGCACTTCATGCTCAGCTTTCTGTGAGGGTAAAAACACTAGGAAGTTGAAAGAAAGAATGGCAGAGCATGCAGGAGACATTAAAAATAGAAAGAGTGAGAATGCATTATTTGTACATAGCCTGGCTTGTGAGAACTTTAAGAAGGTTATGTTCTTTGTGATTGATTATATAGTTCCATTACATAGAGGAGGTGATATAAAAACACACCTAGAAAAACTAGAGTTGGAATAGCAGCTGAACGTAAATGCCACTGAAAAACCAGGGCTTAATGAGAATTGTTCCCTCAAGAGTGTTCTGAAACTTAGATCTGTGAAGCTTTAAAGTTTTCTGATTTTATATATGTGTATTAAGGAATCTGGTCTTGTGAGTTTAGGGAGGGGGGGCATTTATATTTACACATTGGGGCTGCAATAATAGGTAAAACACTATGTTATAAGCAGGTTGGATATATGTGTTATAAAGCTCTCCAGTCTACATGACAAGTATAGAAATAAGAACTTTTGGGTTTTGGTCAATGTTTTAACATTTTAAATTGTTAACATAAGATTTGTATATTTTTGTAAAGTTAAATATGTGGACAAATAAGTTTTAAGTATATTTTAATTGAGTTGGTCAGATGACTAAATGGTATTTAAATAGGCTATTACAGAACACTGTTTTACTCTGATGAAGCCCAGTGCAAAGTTGGGTGAAAGCCCTTTGTTTTAATAAATACTGTCTTGCTTGTACTTTCGGAAGTGGTCGTTTTTTCTTTTTTATTTTCTGAGTTTGTATACACCTTTTGGGTGTTTTAAGAGTTTTATTTTTCATATATATATATATATATATATATATATATATATATATATATATATATATATGCAGACTATTATTTTACTCCAACATATCTTACATTTCTATTTTTACAGCCAGTAAGTGTTATCACATAAGCATTACATATTTCCATGCTGATGCAGTTCTTTGTACAGACATGTGTATGATTTAATTGCAGTTATTATAATAACCTTACAGATACATTTCTACAGGTACACATATTTCTTCCAGCTAATACCTGCAATGCAGCCATATGGTTTATCTATAGTAAATACCCCTCCAAAAAAAAGAATAAATAATCTTACAATTAATATAGAACTCTGGCTTCCTTGCATCTACCTTGTCTACCCACTCAGACAGCTGGTCTGGCCTACACTTCTTCAGGTCATTATATCTATAATGACACTGCCGGCCAGAGTGGCTGATCCCTGTCAGAATAGCCAGGTGTTCTCCCAACTGCTTCCAGATATCGTTTTTTTTCCAGTCACTTCCCCTAGTGCATGCCTCAGTCCTATCCAGATATGACTTCTTCACAAAGTACAGCATTATTTTGATCTTTTATGTGACCAGATTGGAGCGTGGTCTTATGCCTTTACAGGTGCTACTATGACTACAAGTGCCAATAACAGAATGAAGAAAGCAAGAGCAGGGCTGTGGGTCAAAGTTTTAGAAATACTCTCTCTGGGGTTTGAGACTAACTTAACCAAACCCAGATAACCATCATGTACATTAAAGCACTTACTGTTATTATTGGAAAGTTTGGTTGTCACAGGCATGTTTTTTTAAGGAATGCATTCTAATTTGACTTATGTTGTGCATAACAATATGAAATAATCATTTCCATTGTATAATAATTATATTTGCCCATGTTTGTGTGCCTTTAGCTATCTTTTTGGAAGTAAAACTCCTGAGTGTTATACTTTCCTTCACTATAGCATGGGGAGGAGGTCTACAGAAATATATTTACCTATGTGGTTGAAGAGTGTAATTTTTCTAAATATTTTAGTGGGCAGAAGTGACAAGCTGTGTAAGAGGAAGTTAGGTGGACACAGATTACACTGTATTGTTGTGCTAACTGTAATGCATAAGACTCCATTTTGTTTTATCTGAATATTTTTATAATTCAGCATAATAGAGCATATCTGCATATTCTTGCTGCATGCTAAGGAAGGAGTGACTGCTCAGTGGACAGGTGCATAATCTGCAGCCATATGCAGTGCATTCACAGGAATCTGAATCCAGGTTCATGAGCATCCCCCAAGTGATTTACATTCAAATGTGTCAGTACATATACATATGTATATACAAAATGTGTAAGTAAACCTGAATTTATATGGAAAAGTTGAATTCCGTCATATTAACTTGCCATTATTACAGTTAGGCGGCAAATGTCTAAAGAAAATACAGGCTTCTTAAAGTAAGAAGATAGGAAAATGATGCTTTTACTAATATCATGTGCATGTTATGATTGCTATTAATGAATAGTGTACAGCTTTAGTGATTGTGCATACATGGTAGAAAAACAGCCATTAGACTGTGAAGTGCTGCAGTGGTATGGCTTTTTCTTGGCTGAACATACATGTGTCATTACAGGGGGATGTGTGACTGTCAGTGTGAAAAATGATATGAATACATGAGAATGGTAGTGGGTGTGGAAGGAGGAATCTGTTAAAGTGTTTGCTTTATTGATGTAAACGTACTGCAACTAATGTAAAAGCACAGCTTCACTTGGCTGGACTGTATGTTTATAAAAGTATGGGGTGTATGCCACCTAATAGGCTTTTAGGAGGGTAGCCGGCACACATGATCAGTAGTGTGTAGTTTGAACGATTACATCCAGTATTATTTTGAGTATGACTGTGGCCTTTCTTTTTTTAGTATGCAATAATGATGCTAAACAAGGGACTGAAGCAGAGAAGTGATAATGTCAGCCATAAGGAAAATTGTGTCCTCATGGCAGTCCTTAGGACATATGGGAAATGTCTTTTTTTTTTTTTTTTTT
The DNA here is from genome assembly GCF_019279795.1 of Protopterus annectens. NCBI lineage: Eukaryota > Metazoa > Chordata > Ceratodontiformes > Protopteridae > Protopterus > Protopterus annectens. Next base: position 972,762,815 of record NC_056741.1, on the reverse strand, counting down.
ATAAATGGGAGCCCAAACAAGCAGAAAGGATAAAATCCTGGAATCCAGTTGTCTGGAACATTAATGCAGTGGGTGGCAGTAACTGCATATTAACTCTGTGTAAGAAGATGACACCAAATGAGGAATACCTTCTCTTCATCCATGGGGATGAGTATGACACAAATGGTGATAGCACTGGAATAATCCATGGTGGTGTGAACACTGCCTACTACCTAACATCTGCAGCAGCAACACTCGTCTAATCATGAAAGCTGGTTTAAAATCAGTACCATATATTCATATAGAGAACTAAATGCTGATACGAATGATTACCTTAAATCATACCTCTCAACCTCTTTGCACAAGAAATCTGAACAAAGCCTATAATAATGGTGGGACAAATGCCCAGAAATAAATACATTATTTAAAAATTCCTCTAATAAACTTAAAAAGCTGCTAGAAAAACAGGATTTGAGTTAGCATGCATTTTCTAAATTGTATGAACTCTGAAACTCAAATGCATGTCATTATTCAGTGATTCCAATCCTCAGCAATTTGCCAGAAGATCATATATTTTATGAAGGCCAGACTGAAAATATGAGGTACAAATCTGTACATTCTGTAAAAATGTGGACAATTTAGAGGTACGCATTAAATAAATGATAACAGCTGTTACTAGATTACACTTCTACATCAGCACAGAATAGCAATAAAGGCAGTGTGCATGGTAAGTGTCCCTCAGACCCCCTTAATAAGCATACATTAGTGTATGTCATTTCATTATGAGTAATGTTTTCAAATATTTTCAGACAGAAACTTTGAGGATGATGGCAAACATTCAGAGGTAACAATATACACAGGGACACCTTTACAAAAGGAAGGCAGGTGCAGGCATTTGTTAGAGCTAACCCAGAGAAACACGAAAAGCATTGGCTGCCCAGCAGCAGATGTACAGTGCTAGTTAGTGCCCACAGCACTGCCACTGAGAGTCAGCTGGAAATGGTCAGAGCCATACAGAGCATGCATGAGCATTTCCAGTACTACCTCAAAATGGCAGACAGTAGGGATAATGCCACATTCACACTAATGTGTAGTATGGTGGTACACCAAACATCTGTGGCTGTCTCCATTCATACATTAGTGAGAATTTAGCAGACTCAAGTAGTAGACACTTTTGTAAGGGGAAGAGGACAAGGGTACTATACAGAACTATGGTGAAAGCCTCTCCACAGGCTATGTACCCATAGAGTGGCGCACAGCAATGGTTATTCTGCTCCACAAAGGTGGTGCCACAACAGACCCTGGGAACTATCGCCCTATAAGCCTGACTGGCTTGGCCTGCAAGGCTATGGAGCGCATCATCATGAAACTCATTAACAGAGACATTGGGAACCTCCATACACTGGACCCTATCCAGTTCGGCTTTGGTAAGGACAGAACATGCCTCCTAAACCTGGTGGACTTCTTTGAGACAGTTACCAAGGCTATAAATGAGGGAAAGGTGGTACACACAGCCTACCTAGACCTCACAAAGGCTTTCAATACCATTCCCCATTCTGGTATTAAAGACAAGCTCACCAGCTTGAACATAAACCTCTATGTCACAAGATGGGTTGCCAACTGGCTCATGGACAGAACCCACATGGTGAGAGTTGTGGAAGCTAGGTCCGACTCTAAACCGGTTACAAGTGGTGTTTCCCAGGGCTCAGTCCTAGGACCCCTCCTGTTTGGCATATACTTGTCAGAGGTACAGGCAAGCACAGGAGGACTATGGCTGATCAAGTTCGCAGACGACTGCAAACTAGGGGCTATAACTGACTCTCTGGTTGACACAGACATCCTCCAAAAAGGTCTCACTGAGACGGATACCTGATGTCAAATTCATGGCCTCAAGCTAAATGCCAAAAAGTGCATAGTCATCCCTTTGGAAAAAACAAAGTACCCACAAACTACCACATAGGTGATAGTCCCCTAAATACGGAAGATGTAATAAGGGATCTGGGGACCCAAGAAGATAGTAATCTTTCTTTTGATAATCACATTGCCAAATTGGTTAGAAAATCCTTCTATGTGGCCCACCTAATCACAAAAGGGTTCATATCCAGATCAGAAGAGGTCATTGTGCCCCTCTACTCATCACTCATCAGACCCATCATAGATTACAATGCCCCTATTTGGGATGTACCTTACAAGACACCTGCAACAGCTGGAAAGACCACAGAAGTACCTCACCAAGAGGATCACTGGCCTCAAACAGATGCCATATGCAGCTCTACTGAAGAAAGTCCAGCTGTACTCGGTTGCATACTGCCTACTCAGTGGAGTTCTCTGCCTGACATATAAGGTCATGTCCAACCCAGAATTGATGGACATGCTCCACCTAAAAAAAACCATATCCCTTCGAGCCACACTCTCTAGGGATCTAAACCTCACCACAACAATAAATAGGACGTGCTGGAGGGATAGATTCCTGTCCCAGAGACCTCCCATGCTTTGGAACGAGATCTCAGTCTACATTAGGCAGAGCTCCTCGCTAACACTCTTCAAGAGAAACTTTTGACGAGTGGATGGGAAACAGAAAGTTTACCCCAGGGATCACTTCAGTGGCTCTGCTGGACAGAGGCACGGGGAACTAATCTAAGGGGGCAGTGAAAGCCAACACATTCTGGCTAGGCTTATAAATGCCTTTGGGCAGATAGCCTAGTACCTACCTATGAAACTCCAAGTGCTTCTCAGGAAATTAATGAAACAAGTCTGTGGGAAGAATCACAACAGGTAACATCTACATTAATCTACACCTACTAGGACCTCTTAGTCATGGTCCTGCTCATTTTCATGCACCACTGTCAGATCAGTGTCTGCAGGACCACCTGCATCAATTAGGTCACAACATCATACCAACTCACCATACAACTCTCATGACAGCCCCTCTTCAAAATCGCTTCCACTGTCACCTAGCCTGTCCTTATGAGATGTGCATGACTCACTTGACCCTTGAACTACTGTGAATTAACTTTGACAGTTATGTTGCTTTCAATTTCACCTTCATAAAACTGGTCAGTGGTTTAACTAGAAGTGAAAGAACATATGAAAAAAAATGGGGGTGAGACTGGGACACTTTACAACTCTATGCATCACATATTTGTAGTAGTGCTACTTAGAACCTAGGAAATTGTAAAAAGAAATCTGTATGACATATCATGACATTGCAATCATTAACACCAGTGGTCTATGCATTAACATTACTATAGCTGGAAGTTATGTACACCTGAAAACTATTAATACATAACTTTTCATGGAAATGCAGTAATGGAAAAATTACAGATTCAAATGAGTATACTGCCATTTAAACAAACACTGCTGCCCGTTCACCTGCAACACTGTACAAATTATATTTTTTGGTCTCTGAAGTAACTAATTATTGTGTATGACAACATAAAGTTATCTGATGTGCAGTATCTCAGCAAACAACATACTTTAATGTGATAAGAAATTGCAAGATATATAAAAAACAATTAGTATGTTTTCATTCAAATGCAATGCATGAACTCAAAAATACTGAAATAACAGTTTTTACTAATTATAGCAAATGAGGACATTCAATATATCCATACTTATGTACAGCAATTCAGCAGAATGTATTTTGCAAAACAGTTAATAAAGGTTATTTTTACTTATTACTGCCTAATGACATCATTTAACACTAGTCACTGATCACTTAGGCATAATTTCTACAAACATTAGTATGAAATAACTGTTATGAAAAAATATATTTTAAGATTAGAGAGAATGTCAGAGGAACAGTCACAACAGACCATACACCACAGAACATAGCTCACAAATATCACTGCATGAATCAATTATACTCTATTATTTTTACAATAAAAGAAACACTACTGTGAATGTCATGGTCCATGGTTTTGGACTAGACATCTCCTCTTTACCTGCACAGCTGTATGCCATGCACAAGGTCACTTACTACTGCTGCCAGCTAGTGAGGTCTATATCAGTTAATCGAAAACTTCTTTTATCGAACATCTATTTGTCAAATGCTTTTAGTCGAAGCTCCTATTCATCAAACTCTTTAATTGTTGAAAACATAAAGATTAGGGTTGCCAGCTTTTCAAATGTCCAAAGTGGGACATTTTGATACAAATGGCAGATTTGGCAGGCCGAAACATACCCATGGCCAGTACAAAGGACAGAACTGCACTTTGTTGCCTAAATGAAAGCTTATTCTTGTAGCATTTTAGTTGCTTATTCTGTTTCTTACAACATTTAGGTGTTTCAGATACAGAATAACTGTTTTATGCAACTATTGCATAAAATATAGGAAGTAATTTTGTCCTAATATCTCAGGACATTTGCCATTTTTACAATGTTTTTGCAGGACACAACTGCCCAAAGAGGGACTGTCCCTCGTAAAGTAGGACAGGTGATAACCCTCATAAAGATCAAATAACTGTAGTAGGCTATTTTACAGAACTTAATATGTGACATCACTAAAAGTCTCCATAAAATGAAAATATACACAAAGTCCAAGCATTACATTAATATTTAAAATTCAATACTTCAAAAAACATGACTTCAATAAAAATAAAATCGTACAAACGCATTAATTTCAATTTTAATATTTAATCCAATTTTCCTCACTATACCGCCTGACATACTGCTCTACTGAAAAGTAGGCGTAGCCTCACTAATTAAAAACTAAAAAACTACAACTACTTTTTCACCCTTGGCCATGCAGGAGGGCTGCACCCCCCCCCACACCCCCAACATATTAAGTATACCAACTCTGAGATTTTACTACTTTCATGAAAAAGGTAAACTAGGAATAGAGTATGAATATTCATGCACAATCATTAACTTTCACAGACTGTTGAATGGTAAGTGGGGTTAGGCAGGACTTCCAACTTCACATATTTCAATGAACTATATTAATACAAACACTTTTTTCTAACTAACATATACGTTTCAATGCTATAACATTATCTATCTCCTTTTTATTACACTACAATTTAAATAAAATGATACAATGGCACTAATGTATTACATAATTTAAACGTATACTTTAAAGCATATACAGTATTACACTCCGGATGTTGGCTAACAAAAATCATTCGACAAGATTTACTTTGGCAGTTAGAGCATTCAGTGAATGAGATCTTCAACTAAAAGCATTCAACAAATAGGTATTCAATTAAAAAAGTTTTTGATTAAATAATATAGACCCATCTAGTCACCATTAGTCATTGTAGACTGGAAATGGGAGCTGCAGTGACAGCATGGGTCACTTCACCACTAGACTGGTGCATGGCCATGTTATGCAGAATCCAATATGTAGTGAACATTCTGCATGCAGTAGCTGGGTTATACTGATGGGGTCTATATCAGAACATTGAAGTATTAAAACTTCAAATATTCTGATATCAAACACTATTCAACGAACGCTAAGAATAGAGAAGCTGCAGAACAGTGAATTCTTTCCTCAGGAAAGAATTTGGTTGGCCATTTCTGTGGCTTCACTATTCTTAGTGCTGTGGTGGAAAGTTATGGGTTGGGTTCGGGTAAGTGTGCGATTGTTTGTACGTTAGGGTTAGGGGAGGGTTAAGTGAGTTAGGGTTAGGGCACGGGTTAGGCATGTGTGCGATATTGACAGACTTTAGGGTTAGGGGCGGTTTAAGTGAGTTAGGGTTAAGGGTGCGGGTTAGGTGAGTGCGATAGTTACAGACCTTAGGGTTAGGGTTTGGGTTAAGGTAACTGGGTAGATAGTAGTGTATGTTTAGTTTAGTGCAGCGTTAGATGTAGGAATTTAAGTGTAAGTGTGGGGTTGCTGTTTGTTTGATGTGCTTGTGTTGTGTGTATGTATTTCGAAGCAGCGAATTTTTTCCATGGGAAAAAATTCGCTGTTGTGAATGTTTGATATTGTCATGTTTAGATGTTTTGGGGTGGATGAAATAGCGTTCGCTATTTTCATCTTTTGATAACGTGATACAGACGCTACTGATAGGCACTCCAGACTCATCCAGGCATCTGAAATGGCTTTTAGTGCGATAGCCTTTTCTGTTCATTTAAAGTGCTGTTTTGATTGTATCTGCTCTATTTTCTGAAAAAAAAATCAAAAAAACAAAAAATACTTGTTTCCTGACTTTCTGAACTAGTATAGTCCAGTTTTCAGGTTATTGCTGAATCCAGGGCTGTGTTACAAGTTTCTGTGTTGCCATACCTTACTTGGATAGAAGGAAGTTTGTGTTCACCTGTGAGAGAGAGGAGCTTTGAGCAGTCTATCTGTCCCTGGAGGAGTGGTTTCAGGCCAGAAGTTAGTAGTTTATTGGCCATTTTGGGCTAATTTTGATTGTATCTGCTCTATTTCCAGAAAAAAAAATACTTCTTTCCCACCTTTCTGAACTAGTATAGTCCAGTTTTTAGGTTATTGCTGAATCCAGTGCTCTCTTAAAGTTTCTGTGTTGCCCATACCTTACGTGGATAGAAGGAAGTTTCTCTGTTCACCTGTGATAGGGGAGCTTTGAGCAGCCTATCTGTCCGTGGATGAGTGGTTTCAGCCAAGAAGTTAGTAGTTTATTAGCCACTTTGGGCTAATTTCTATCTCTTTCACTTCCCTGCTATAAAAAACATATTTGCACAGTTTTTGCACTTATATTCTGCTCAGCAAGTGCCTTACAGGTGTTCTGCAGAGTCTACAGCAGCAGAGAGACAAAAGAGTGACTTTGGAGTGATTAAGCATCATTTTTCTGCTTTTCTTGCTGTCTTAACTAATTCTGCCTAAAACGCCAGTTTTTTTAGCGAATCTGTGATTTAAAAATTTGTTATTGCTACATATTGTACTTATTTGCTGCCTGCACTTGAATTAATTCACTTTTGTGTTTAAATAATCTGTTTAACTGTTGTAGGCTACACACTAAAGTGTGATAGCCTTTTCTGTGCATTTAAAGTGTTGTTTTGATTGTATCTACTCTATTTTCTGAAATAAAATATATATATATACTTGTTACCCTCCTTTCTGAACTAGTATAGTCCAGTTTTCAGGTTATTGCTGAATCCAGGGCTGAGTTACAAGTTTCTGTGTTGCCCATACCTTACTTGGATAGAAGGAAGTTTCTCTGTTCACCTGTGAGAGAGGGGAGCTTTGAGCAGCCTATCTGTCCCTGGAGGAGTGGTTTCAGCCCAGAAGTTAGTAGTTTATCTGCCATTTTGGGCTAATTTCTATCTCTTTCACTTCCCTGCTATAAAAACCGCATTTGTGCGGTTTTGCGCACTGGGCATCGTCATTTAGCTAAAGTTAAATTATTCTCGGCTCCACGAAGTCTACTCTTCAATTTTTCCCTTGGAACTAGACAAACCTTCAACTTTAGCACTCAAACCATTCATTTCACAGTCAAGCACTTGCTCAAATCTCATAGCAAGCACTAATTAACCCTAGAACTAGACCCCCCCCTATACTTTCCAGAAGGACAAGGCTCTCTATTAGTCCCCAGCAGCCAATCAGAAAAACAGCTTACTCTACCTATTCAGGCATGTCCAAGGGCAGTTTCCAGTGTACTCTCCAGTCCAACTGGTGAATCTGGGCATTTTGAGGCAATGTTACAACTGCCTCATGTACACAGACAACCCTGCCCTCCTATCACCAAACACTAATATATGTGAGAGATGCAATTATACAGCCAAACTGAAGGCAAAGCTCTCTCAACCCAAGACTGGAACTGACAGTCAAGAGGAGAAGGGTAATATTTGCAACACACCACCAGTCTCACATAGACCTAATAAATCAACACCAGCAAATAACACACATGAATACATGAAAACATACTCAAGAGGATCTAAATAAAAATCTGCAAAAGCAACAGAGAGTCCTCCAAAGCAGATATCCAAGCAACTTCCACACCCCATCTCCAACCATGAAACACATACTTCACATAATCAGTGTGCCACGCAATCACAGCCCTTAGCGCAAAATAACATACCCAACACACTAGTAATAGGCGACTTTATAGTCAGGCACACTGATGTCCCACTAACTAGGCTGGACAAGGAGAAGGTTACAGTTAGCTGCCTGTCGGGTGCCAGGATCTGCCACATAACACAAGCACTCAGGTTACTCTAGAACAAGTACAAATACAACTCTGTCATTGTCCATGTTGGTGTGAATGACCTGAGACGTACCTCCATGGACTACATGAAAAGAGACATGGAAGAGCTCTCTGATCATGTAACCCAGGCCGGTATGACCCTGACCCTGAGTAGCATCCTGCCCCTACCATGAATGATGCCACAGCATAAAGAAAACATGATCAGTTTCAACAATTGGCTATGTTTCTGGTGTCATTCAAAGGGGATCCAGTATCTGTCTGCCTGAAATGACATGCTCGACAAGCCATGTTGCTTCACAAGAGATGGCTTGCACCTGTCACCATTAGGCTTTTGAATACTGGCCAAGGCTCTTGCCGCCCCCATAGTGCCTTTTTTAGGCAAGGCTCAAAAGACAAACCCACCACCATAAATAGCACAAGTAACCAAAAACCGAAGGTAATGCTACTCAATGCCAGAAGTCTAAACCTCAAAATGCATGCACTCGAGGCACTCCTCAGTATGGAGAACATCGACATCTGTGCAGTAACAGAAACCTGGTTTATGGCTCCTGAGAGCACCCCAGCACTACTAGGCTATAACTCATACCATACCTTCAGGCTACAGAACCAGGACTGAAACACAAAAGGTGAGGGTGTATCTATATTCATCAAGGATACCCACACCTCCAGGTTAGTGGCGCAGCACAATGCATCAGAGTTCATCCATGTGCAACTAACAAAGGGCAAAACTGCAATCTAAATTGTAGCTTGCTACAGATCACCCACCATGGCCCAGGACCCCAATGCCGCATTTCTGGAGACACTGGGAAATATGAAGGTCCTACCAAACACCCTAATACTAGGTGATTTCAATTACCCAAACACAAACTGGGAGAACTACTGAAGTACTAACTCCCTTGCCCAATGCTTCCTAGAATTTATGAACTCAAATGCCCTGGATCAACTGGTCCACAACCCCACCAGAGGGAACAACATATTGGACCTGGTCATCACCAACATGGGCAACTACTGTTCCACACCGGAGGTCAACCCCTCACTGGTTAGATCAGACCATAGACTAATCACTCTGGATATCCACATTCCGCCCCCACCCCCCAATCAAGGAAACCACCATAAAAAACTTTTCAAAAGCAAACTTCATGTTACTTAAGACAGAGGTGGAAAGGTTCACAGCCCCCATGCTAAAGGACAATGCTGTCCAAGCTGCTGAAACCTTTACAGAGGCACTCTATGAGCAGCTGCAGGAATGCATGGATCATACTATCCCAAGTAAAACCAAGACTCAGTCCTCCAAGAAAAGGAAACCAGTCTGGTGGACCCCTGCCATAAACAAGCTATACAACAGAAGAAGGAAACTAGTACAGAAAAGAGTAAAATCCCAAGAAGGAAAGACATCCCTGATCAGTATCAGCAAGAAACTACGATCCCTCATTAAATCATCCAAGGCTAGTTTTGAATGAAAAATTGCCAATGACTCCAAAGATAACCACAAATCATTCTTTAGCTATGTCAAGAACCTAAGTGGAAACTCTCAGATCTGCTCTGAGTTAGTGCAGAATGGCACAAAATACACTGAACCAACTGATATTGCCAACATTCTGGCAGACAGGTTTAGTGCAAACTTCACCCCCATCTCACCCCTTAAAGGGCCCATAACCATACCAGAAGAATGTAGGGCCCCGTCAATCACCAACACACAGGTTAAAACAACCCTGTCCAAAGCCAAAAACACAGCTTCACTGGGACTGGACGGTGTCCCAGGCTGTGTCTTACAAGAGCTCCAAAATGAACTAACTCCTCACCTAAACACACTGTTCAAACTCAGCCTCTCTACAGGCTACGTACCCACAGAGTGGTACACAGCAACGGTTATCCTGATCCACAAAGGTGGAGCCACAACCGACCCCTGGAACTATCACCCTATAAGCCTGACTAGCCTGGTCTGCAAGGCTATGGAATGCATCATCATGGAACTCATTAACAGAGACATTGGGAACCTCCAAACCTTGGACCCTACCCAGTTTGGCTTTGTTAAGGGCAGATCATGCCTCCTAAACCTGGTGGACTTCTTTGAGATGGTTACAAAGGCATTAGATGAGGGAAAGGAGGTTCACACAGCCTACCTAGACCTCACAGATGCTTTCGACACCATTCTCCATTTTAGTATTATAGACAAGCTCACCAGCTTGAACATAAACCACTGCGTCACGAGATGTGTTGCCATCTGGCTCATGGATAGAACCGACATGGTGAGAGTTGCAGGCTCTACGTTCGATTCTAAACCAGTTACAAGTGGCGTCCCCCAGGGCTCAGTCCTAGGACCCCTCCTGTTCGGTATATACTTCTCAGAGGTACAGGCAAGCACAGGAGGACTATGGCTGACCAAGTTCACAGACAACTGCAAACGAGGGGCCATAATTGATTCTCCAGCTGATACAGACACCCTCCAGATGGGTCTCACTGAGATGTATAGCCTCAAGCTAAATGCCAAAAAGTGCATAGTCATCCCCTTTGGAAAAAACAAAGTACCCGCAAACTACCACATAGGCGGTAGTCCCCTAAATACAGAAAATGTAATAAGGGATCTGGGGACCCGGTAGATAGTAATCTCTCCTTTGATAATCATATTGCCAAGGTGGTTAGAAAATCCTTCTATGTGGCCCACCTTATCACAAAAAGGTTTACATCTAGAACAAAAGAGGTTATTGTGCCTCTCTACTCATCACTCATTAGACCCATCATAGAATACAACGCCCCATTTGGGATGTACCTTACAAGACACCTGCAACAGCTGGAAAGACCACAAAAGTACCTCACCAAGAGGATTACTGGCCTCAAACAGATGCCCTATGCAGCCAAACTCAAGAAACTCCAGCTGTACTTGGTTGCATACCGCTTACTCAAAGGTGATCTCTGCCTGACATACTAGGCCATGTCCAACCCAGAATTGATGGACATGCTCCACCTAAAAAAAAAACAAATCCGGGAGAGCCACATGCTCTATAGATATAAACCTCACCACAACAATAAACAGGACATTCTGGAGGGATAGATTCCTGTCCTAGAGACTCCCCATGCTTTGGAACATGATTCCAGTATACATCAGGCAGAGCCCCTCACTAACAATCTTCAAGAGAAACCTTGACGGGTGGATTGGAAACAGAAAATTTACCCCGGGGATCACTGCAGTGGCTCTGCTGGACAGTGGCGCAGAGAACTAATGGCTTTGCTGGACAGAGGCACAGGGAACTAATCTCAGGGGGTGGTGAAAGCCAACACATTCTGGCTAGGCTTATAAATGCCCTTGGGCAGATAGCCTAGTACTTACCTATGAAGACCCTCTATATGACATTATTGGTCTGAGACAGGGATATGTTATAGGACTCTTCTGCAGCTCCACTTGGTTTTCTCATTGGTGTAATGAGCAATGGCACCAGTAGATATCCAGCGTCACCTGAAAAACAAGAAAAAGAAAGACAGGGAAGGAGGGGGGGGGGTCAAAGGAAAAGTCATTATTATTCAGCAATAAATTTTATCATGAATAACTACTTAAGCACAGTATAAAAAATATTTTTCCACATACCAATAAAATAACCGCAGGATATCCTACCATGCAGGAAGAGGTAGTAGAGTGAACTAGTATGCCAGAAATGGGAATTGTGTGCACTGCCAGGATACTGGGCAGAGACATTGCTGATGTATCCCCATGCATCACACACTACCCGCAACATAGGTGCAATCTATTGCACCAAGTACCTCAGGGTGCCACTCCATAAAAGGCATGCGTAGTCCTGTCTCATTCCCATGGTAACACTGGGAAATAGATGTACTGATCCACATGTGCCAAGGGCATATATCTCAACTTCTTAGAGCAAGAAATCTGGGCAAAGCCATAAATAACAAGAGGACAAAGACCAAGAATAGGGCCATTGTTAAAATGCTGCTCTTGCAAACTTAGGAATTTGACAGAATAACAGATGTGCATTAGCATGCCTTTTCTGAAGGGTATGAAGTCTGGAATTCAAATGTCAGTCATTATTTTCTGACTTCAATCCTCAATGATTTTTCATTGATTTGTCAGAAAACCACAATTTTATGAGGAAACAATCCAAAAAATATGAGGCAAAAATCTGGACATTCTGTGAAAATCTGGACAGTTTAGAGGTATAGCCAAGAGTGTATCCAGGACCTACTGCAGTACCCTCAAGGCAAACACCTGTGAGATCCCCAGGTTGTCCCCAGTCTGTCTCAGAAGGTCCACTTGGCAAGAATAGTGAGGTACAAAAAACACACCACAACTGAACCCAAAAGCGAACCAGGAATTCTCCTCAAATTGCACGTATAGTGTGGGTTATACATACCCTAGTATCCACTGAGACAGGAAGTTGATGTATTCCTCCAGTACCCCGATTGGGGTCATACATGCCGACCGAGACCCTTATAATGTCCCTGTCATGTCTATATCAGAAGCTCGAACAGTCAAAAGAGTCAATGCTCTTTGTTCGAGCTTTAAAAATCGAACTTCTAAACAGCTAAGACACAGAACAGCGATTTTTTTTCCCCTAGGGAAAAAAATCACTGCTCTGCAAAAAAAAAAAAATGTAAACACCATAAAATGTGGGCAGCTTTGCCCCGCCCCCACATTTAAATATACCAACTCCAAGATCGCATCACAGTGGAGGAAATGGCAAACTTCTGAAGGACTAAATGTGTTAGTATGCAGTAAGACAAAAGTTTTTTTCTTTCTTTCATTTTTACCCTACTGATCCTGCAGAGCCCAAGCCATACTTCCTGCTTCCCTTTAGCCCCTTGCTCCTCTTATGAGGATGGTACACAGAATCCATCACAAGCCAGGTTAGAGTACCTCAACCTGTTTGTTCCCAGCCTCGGATAAAGCTTAATTGGTCCACTTATTCTCCTGGAGTGATAAGAATTAGTAAATAGTCCAGTGCATGAGTTATGTGGTCACATCCCCCCTACAGCCCTCTTCTTTTCACTTTAGATTGTGCTACAGATGCAGATCAACAGACTTCCAAGGGTGAATGTTTTCCCACCACTTCCCATGGACCACCTCTGATGTAGATGTGCACGTGTCAGCCACCCATTTAGTGCTTCGGGTCGATATCAGTTTGTCGAAATCACAATTCAGTGAACTGCTCTTCAATGAACAAAAAACAGCAAATGTTCAGTTAAATGAACATTCACATCCATGAATGTGTTTCACAGGGAAAGGAGAAAGTTGCCCAACATCCCCAACATAACATACACTGCAGTATATCAACCCACACAGGTGGGGGCTGCATCCCCCTCCACTCATTGTATATATACCAACTCCAAGATCACAGTACTGTGGGGAAAAGGGCATTTCTTGATGTTGGCCAACTTTCTCCTTTCCCTGTGAAACACATTCATGGATGTGAATGTTCATTTAGCTGAACATAAGTTGTTTTTTGTTTGTTGAAGAGCAGTTCGCCGAATTGTGAATTTGATGAACTGATATAGACCCAAGTGCTTCCCAGTGCAGTAGTTCAGCTCTCTAGTTGACATGAGTGGTGCAATAGACACACTTCCCCCATCAAAATGGATTAGCAGGCATCTGCCATTCACTTTCACCCTCCTTGATGTGGTCCTTCTAGCATTCAGGCCCACTAATGCAACTTGGGTCAGCTGGGTGATAGTCAGGGCTTTATCCCTCTCTGCCACAGGGCTGCAGCCCAAAGTGTTACGTTTTCTTATATGAGATATACTGTGGCATGTGACTGAGAAAAGAAGGATTGTGCGACTCAAAATTCTGAACAGAAGCTGTGTTAAAGGTATATAAAACCTCAGAACAAGTCATATTTGAGGTTTTATTTAGGGCTGCTAGACAATCACTTTAAGTTATTATGGAACCCCTTAACAGCACTACACCCAGCAAAGGTGAGTTATCAATTTGTATCCATGAATTTGTAGAAGTATGTCACAGTAACAGGAGGAAGTTCACATCTCTTAAAGTGCAATCATAGAGGCGATTATGTTAAGTGGGGTGGGTGTACAAAAGCACCAGTTCCATGAAAAGGCAAACATTATATGCTGCTTGGAGTACTTTGCTTTGTTTGGGACAGCATGTAGTATGTAGATGTTGTGAAAGGCTATCCTATAGGTTATTCCAGTCATTATATTACTTCAGGACATGTCTTAATTAAAAAGGATAGAATACTGTAAATGCACATATTCAATGGTCAAGGTGTTTACTCACTTTGATTCATCTTTGCCTGTTAGACTGGTGCATGATGCTTTATTACATAGAACTTATACTAGTCTTATTTCTCAAACTCCAAGATGGTCCAGAGATCAGAATGTAACTTAATTCATTGTTGCTGTCTAAATTCATATATAACTGTGCCAAAACAGACAGGAAAGCCTTTATTCTGAACTGAGGAGTAAAGAAATTAAACAAGTTTAAGTACCAAAATAAGATTACAGTAACTGTGGATTATGAGATACTAATCATAACTGTTCTTAATAAAAGGAAATGCATATGGATGATGAATGTAGCTAGATTACACTGCTGGTCCCTGTTCCTGTTGGGGGTGGGGAGTGGGAATCATATGGTAATGCAGGGCAATAAAGCAACATAGCAACATTGAAGGACTCATAACTGCCAAATAAAAAACCTTAGGAACCAACAATAATGGATTCAGTGTTTGCATACTAAATGTCACATATGGCAGTTATGTACCTATGCTGAATGCTGCTACACTGAAAAAAACTGAAGTATCCACTGTTATCACAAATATATGAATTAGATGTAAAAGGTAAGCTGGGATTGATTACTTTTTTACTTTGCTTTTGCTGTTAGAGAAGTGCAGCTACCTGTATATCAAGGAATATCACTATTTTACTCAAACAGAAGTAATCTTGGTCAAATTATGTTGTAGACTAGAGCATTGGATATTATACCTATGGGGACCTGAGAAATGCAAAAATGCAGTTATTTGACTAAAGCTTTGTGTGACAGCCAAGTACTTTGGAAAAACAGTAGAATTAGTAAAAGCAGTGTTAGATGGTCCAGAATTTACCACAGCAAGCATCCCTAAATCCCTGGGAAAGGAGAGTTGCAAAATAATATATTTGTACAAACTTGTGCATTCCTAATCACGTGGATACATACTTAGACATACTTAGAGTGTCTGCAAGTCATCTATGTGAGGTTACTGTACATTGAAAGTATGATAAATTGATTTCTTTATCAGAATTTGTTAACCTGGATAGGGTACAGATTATAATGGAAGAATTTCAGTCTCAGCTGGGAAGGTACAGAAAGCAACACTTGTACAGTATTTCCAAAGCATTTTAATAATAAAACAAGTAATGCATATTAGCTAAGAACAAGCCACACTTGTGTACAATATTTACATAAATATATTGTAAAATCATTTCACAATCAATATCCGCAAGGAATAGTTTGTACAAGCAAATCATAAGTTTTCAAAGTGGTAACTGTTCACAGTTCAAGTCTGATAACTGTCAGACAGTTATGAAGAACATTGTTAGTAAGCAATATTGCATCCATTTGCAATCATTCAGCCACAGATGAGCAGAATGATGATTTGCTGAAACATTCATGAAAAATGTTGAGGGACAGACTCCCTATAGTAAGCCCCCAAGACACAAGGCAGAACATTTCTGTCTTGATTCCTAGGATGTCTCTCACTGCCAGGTTTTAATGCCGTAGTGTGGGTCTGTTGCATCATTTAATATTTTTTCCTAGTTTGAATTTTCCATTGCCAGTGTTGATTACTGTTATAATGCTGTTTGGCAGTTCTGCTATTTGTATTCAAGGTAAATTAGTTTAGAATTGTTAATGTATTTCTGGAAACATCACATATTTTGTTTGAAATACATGCAACACCAATATTGTGGCTATGTCAGCAGAGTGTGATTTTTTTTTTATTTAGAAGCAGAACAGTTTTGATTATCTGCTTACTTTGATTTCTTTTCATTTCCATTATCAAACGATTCTTTTGCCTGTGTCTGAGGGCAATGTTTACCTTATTTTTGCGAGATAATTAAATTGGAAAATGAGTAACCACCTCTGGCTAGCACTTAAAGTAAACCTATTTACATGCTTGTAGTTGAATCAGATGTTGCTTTTGCCTTGGACTTGTTTTCTTTGACATGCAACAAAATGAAGAAATGATTGCATGCTTAGAATCAGAAGTGCCACTCGTCAACTTGACAATTGTTGTGGGAGTTTGACTGTGTCATTTTTAAACTTTCAGGGCCATCATGGCAGATAAAATGAAGGAAAAAAATCAGAGCATGTTATTTTTTGGTTTAGTAATAGAAATACACAGTAGAAAAAGCTATTGAGAGTGGGGGGTCGTATTTGAGTGTAAGATGAATCCAGTTTACCTGTAACTGTTATATTCAGGTACAGTTTAATGCATAGCAGAGTTATATTTATATATCCATCTTAGAAGATGGCAGAAAAAATATTTAATTGTGTCATATGATTTTCTTACTCATTGCATCATGTTGTTTTGTTTGCGAGTCTGTAGTTTACTATTCTGAACTATATCCATAGTGCATGAAAGTGACCTAATTCAGTTGGACCAACTCTGGACATAACCCATGCCAAACGGCATTAGAATGTCAAAACAATGTCAGAAGTGTTATGTACAAGAGTGCAAATAATGTTATGAAAACTGTAATAAGAAAAAATGCCAAAAAAGGCAGGTAAATAAAAAAACAACTTATTAAAATTGTCTGATAACATTTGTAACTACTTTATAGTAATTATTGGGGGGGCATGCATAGTAGTGCAAGCTATAGATAGGTGGACTATGATGTTTCTTACAAGGTACAAAGGCAAGTGGTCAATGCAGCAATACACTTCATAGTACTTCAGTATATGTGCAGTGGGTAAAACCTTAGAAATATGTATGTGATTTACTGTGTAGTCCCACCAGTTATGATATCCTATAAGTAATATCTTACAAAAAGCCATTGTTAGACAGATTATTGCAAGTCTGGAGAGTATCAGGACTCTTTGTTAACTCAAAAGGTTGGCAGGATATAACCCATATAGCTTAGGCTACTACAGTAGTGATCTACATGAGCCTTTGCTGGTAGGCAAGTGTACTTACACAGCTGTACTTTCCTGTGGTTACAGGGAACCAGTGTCACCTGAAAACCTGCAGTAGGGTTCACCATTTCTAAGGCTAGCATGAGAAAACAAGCAAGCAATGCAGCAATCCAGGATTGCCTGGATTAAGCATTACAGACAGAACCACAGCCAAGGCTGGCATAAAGGGGCAATATTGATAACTTCCAAGGGCTCCAACCCTCTAGGGTGTCCATAATTGCAAGAAATATCGTCCGTTACTCAGAAATGCTCACATTTATGCTGTGAGGTAAATGCAAGCTCTTGCAGTCAGAAAAAAAAGATGGTCACATAATAAATTATCTTTCCCTGTCTACCTTCATGTGTGGTTACCTTAAAAACATAAATGTGTTTCCAAAGGTTTACTGGGATAGCTAGTGCAGGTCTAAAGTAAGAGTGTTGGTAGCTATTAAAACAACTGAGTACTTTTCTTTGTTGTAAATAAGGTAAAATGCAGTGAGTATGCTGGGAATTATATCCACAGTACTGTGAATTATATCCACAGTACTTGAGTCCTTAGTTCATTGTACAGTTAGAGTATGTGTATCTAGTATTTTTGAGACAGCATGAGGAGTGCTAAGCTGATCAATTTGCAGAACAGTCTGTAGTTCTCCATTTTTTCTTGATGTGTTGTCCCTTGTGCACAATTGATCATTTCAGGGTCATATCTTCTGGTCTGACAAAAAAACAGATTGCTTATGGAATGTTTAATGTACTGTATGTGGAATGTTTAATGTACTGTATGATGTACAGGATTATGCACTCTTTCTACCAGTAACCAAAGGAATCCCACAGGGTTCCATACTAGCATGCCTCTCTTTCACCATCTTCATAAACAAGTGCCATGTTGTCATGCACACTGCTAGCATTGCACAATATGCAGATGATTTACCATTAATATGTATAGCCCAACACTATCCAAACTTCAGGAAATAATTAAGCTTTTTTTTCTTTTCTGTAAAAATAAAGGTTCATAGTCAAATACACTGAACAGCATTTTAAGTTTAGCCAATAGCCCAAGATTAGAATCAAACCTTGTGTCTATGAGGCAAAGACCTTAACCATTATGCCAAATTGATTAAAAAACACATTCAAACTTGCTTCTTAATTCCCACCAAAAAATAAAGTTATGATCTTAATAGCCAAACAGTATCAAAACCAAAAACAATTACTCACATCATCAAATAATACCAACACCAATATAGTAATCAATACTAAACTACTGGGTATAGTACTAGATAGCCTCAAATTTGAACAAGTTGTATTACAAACCATTAAAAAACTCATCAAAAGTAGGATCTGTTTATAGGGCTATACAATACCTGATTGGCACAGCAAGAAAAACTCTAACCTCAACCTATGTACATCCATCTCTCCTAAACACCATCCATTTTAACAAACATAAGCACCACACTTGGATCCAATCCAGTCTACTGTTACGACAAGTGTGCCGAATTTGCTACCAATGCCCCATATAGAATCTGCAACTGTCATTCTTTAAAGCAGCTTAACTATCTCAAAGTAAACTACCTAACATACTCACAACTAGTTACTGCACACAAACTAATTTATTGCCCAGAAAATGGTCAGTGCTACAACATATTCTACTGCCTCACTCCCCATAAAGGATCTCCACTTAGGTGAAAATTCCTGTTAATCACAATAAATCTAATTATTTAACAGGGCACTCTCTGTACTCTTGTTATGTCTCCCAGCACTAGATTGCCATCCACAAACACATAAAATGACTAGAAAAATCCCTCAGTTCAAAATACTGCCCACATAGCATCTCGTTAAGTCATGGTCATGTTCTTGCTCTTCACCATGTTAAGTGTCTCATCTCAAATTCATACTTCTCATTAATCACCTTTCGTCATCTTTCCTTAGCTGTATTAACATAATCTTCTCTACATTTCACTTACATATTTCCCCCTCTCATCTAGCCTTTACGCCTTCTGTGACTAATCCTGTTGTGCTGTCCTACCTATAATCTTGGACTTATGTCCAGATACATAAAACCCATATCACTACTACCATATCTTACACCTAAGTATACCTACCTTTCCTCCAGATACCTGTCTCTTCATCTACACAAACAAATGTATCCTAATTTCTCTGGATACAGTAATTCAGGGTATATGACTGATTGCTAAGGTTCTAAGTCATAAATAAAATACATCTAGATTCTAGACTATCTAATTTCTAGTAAAATAAACACCACATAGTCATATAGTGTATGTAGTTAATGCTATTTTTCTGTTACAAAGCACTTCAGTTTATCGA
The DNA here is from genome assembly GCF_019279795.1 of Protopterus annectens. Taxonomy (NCBI): domain Eukaryota; kingdom Metazoa; phylum Chordata; order Ceratodontiformes; family Protopteridae; genus Protopterus; species Protopterus annectens. The sequence goes on along the minus strand of NC_056741.1, from coordinate 972,743,294 downwards.
TTTAAACAGTACTTTTGCAGTTTTGTATGCAATGACTGTGTCACTGAAACTGTAAATTTATAATGTAAATGCCAATTAATGTGTATACTTCTGATGGAGCTTTTCTACATGAGCCTCCACTGAAAGGCTTTGCCCACTCAACAAACACAAATAAACAAAAAAATAATAAATATTGTTACATCCTAATGTGACCTTTAGTGAAGAGGCAGAGTTGAGTTAATTCCTTTAATATTTTTTTATTTGTGTACTTACAGAGCTAATTTTTCTTTTGTAGGCTCAGAGACAATTTTGAGATGTAGTTTAACCATAAATAAAGGACTCCCTCCATACCTAAGTTTTCCTCTTACCATCCTTTCGTCCTGATTGCAATGGTGGTGGTATCTCCCTATCTGATAGGGACCATGTCAACTCCAGACAGATTTCTAGAGACACAGAAATAGATCTCATTGAACACAAGATCACGCTAAACAGGACAAACTAACAGCTCATAGCCTGTTATAGGACACCCTCTGTGTCCCCTGATAATCATATATGATTACTGAATGTACTAAATGAACTCCCAATAAACAAGAACTCCATCATATTGGGAGACTTCAACTACCCTCAATAAACTGGAATACCTACACCTCCAATGAAGTATTCCCTGGAGATATTAGTTTTAGTAAGCAAACTCTCTGGATCAGATAATTAAAAAAAAACACTATAAGACATAATATTCTCAATCTGGTCCTTAAAACTATATTCTCTTCATTCACTATTCCTATGGTATCTGCTTCCTCGTTTAACTCACACCATAAACTAGTGCCATTTCCCTTCAAAGTCTCCAAAGCTGCTGCATCTATTATCTCAGAATTAAAGAATTTCAGATATACTAACCTCATCAAATTCTATGAAAATGTTTCAAATTTTACTTATAACAGCATCGGCTTTAGTGATGACATAGCTGGAGCCTTGATAGCAGTGGTGTTCAACACCAATTAATATAAGTGTATATAGCTGGCAGTCACAACCAGAGTAAAATATAATGACAAATTAAAAAAAAAACACTCCTAGATCCTAGGTTGTCCTTCATCATAAATAAATATTACAATTAAAAAAAAAAAAACATCTTAAATTGTACAACAGATACAAACCCCCCTCATTAACAATAGTATCAGAAATATTACTAAATCCTTGAAAAAATACTGTTAGGTCTACTAAAGCAGCTCTTGAATGTAGGTTAGCATATGAAACTATGAACAATTATAAATCCTGTTTCCACTATGTTAAGAAAATAAAGAATAATACCAACATTTCTCTGAACTTATTCCAAATGGCATCACCTATCCAGACCCAACAGAAATTGACAGTATGCTATAAAACAAATTCAGTGCTAATTTTACCCCATAGACTTTTTTCATGAACCTGAGCCCCTTAGACTCCAAAATATTACAAAGGAACATGTATTGAAGGTGTTTGTAATACCAAAAATATGTATTTTATGGAGTGTGACAACATATCTGTTGTTTAATAAATAGTACTTAGCATTTCCTGACAGATGCAATCCTCAAATTGTTTAACATAAGGTTGGCTACATATTTTGTTCCTGATGTTTGGCACACTGCAGTGGTGATGCCATTCCACTAATCACAGGAATTATAGACTCACCAGTCTGTCAGTCTTTCTGGAAAGCCCATGGTATGTATTATAACTGACCTTATAAACTTTGATATTCAAAATATCATTAAACCTGATCCACAACAGCTTAGCTTTGTCAGGAAAAGATCTAGACTAAGGAATTTGGTTAACATCGTTGAGAGAGATACACAGGCTGTCCACAGCTATCATGCTGTTTGCATTGAGTATCTTGACCTGGACAATTCATTCGACAACATATGTCAGTCTAGTATTCTATTTAAAATGAACAGTTTGAAAATAGATCCCTCTGTGGTAAGGTTGACAGCAGAATGCATAAAAGACAGAACCAAGACAGTAGAAGTAGCAGGTCTCATCAAAATCTGATGTCCCCAGGTATCAGTGTTGGGAAGCCTCTGTTTTCACATTTACTTTTCTGATCTCCAGAACAGAAACCAACACCTCTGGCTAAGATTGCAAATGACTGCAAAGTGAGAATTATTATCAAGACCTTTGCCATACCCTAATCTTTTAGCAAGAACTTACATAAATAACTGGTGTAATGAAAATGAACTCATATTAAACACAAAAATGTGCAGTATTGTCATTTTGTAGAAAACCTCACCACATATTCATCATAAGTAATATCTGACTTAAAAATGAAATTGTAGTTATAGACTTTGGATCATGGGTTGATAATCCCCCCCACTTTCAACCATTATGTGACAACTAAAGTCAGAAAATCCTTCTACGTAGCAGAGCTAATTGCCAAGAAAATATCACCAGGTACGAAATGGTCTTTGTTTCCTTATATTCAGCATTGATTAGGCCATTTATTCAGGACAATGCCATCTTTAAGATTTACCTCATTTGAGATATCAAATAACTTAAAAATATTCCTAACTGAAAAGGTCACTGGCTTAAAGAATTAGAGCTATGAAGACTGACCAGAAGCACTGTCCCTTTATTCAGTACTGTGTAGATTCTTATAGGTTCATAGGTTCAGAGGTTACTAGGCTAATGGCCCTAGAGACCTTACAAGCCTAGCCATATTTATTTGGTGTTGACCCGATTGTTGGTGGTTAGCTGAGTAGAGTTCACAGAACGTAGCATCTGTGGTAGTTAATACTGACTTCCTGTGTCCAGGAGGGATATGGGAACCACCACAGGACTGAATCTGAAGTCACCCATCCATTGATCTAGGTTGCATTTGAAGAGAGTTAGGCAGGGACTCTGTTTCACGTAAATTGGAAGCTTGTTCCAGAGAAGTGGAAGTCTCTGGGAGATGTATCTATCTCTCCAGCATGACTTCTTCATGTCAGAGGCTATGTTAAGAGTGTTGATTTATGAATGTATAGTGTTTCCATCTGGGCTGAATCAGAGACTGCTGTGTAAGCCAGGCACAGGTCACCCCTTAGCAACCTTTAGGAGACAGAATACAGTGATAGGGCTTTCAGTCTTTCCATGTGAGATTTTTTTGTATACCCTGTAATATCTTGGTGAAAAACCTTTGTGATCTCTCCAGTTGTTGCAGGTGCCTGGTGAAGTACATGCAAAAGGGAGCATTGTACTCAATTATTGATCTGATGAGGGCCACGTATAATGGAATTGCAACATCATTAGATCTAGATATGATGCCTTTACTTATAATATGTGCCACATAGAAGGATCTCCTTACCACTGTGGATACGTGGTGGTGAAAGTTCAGGTTGCCATCAACCTGTGTATCCAGATCATGTACCACTGAGTCTACACTTGGGGGGTGCTGTCTATAATGTAATTAGCAGGAATGTCAGCTTTCACAAAGGGAATAATAATGCATTTTTTTTTTTTTTGCATTTAGCTTTAATCCGTGGCTTTGGCACCAATTATTTGTCGGGGTTAACCCTGTCTGCAGTATATTAACATAGTTGGAGGATGCCATGATTGCTCCAAATTTGCAATTGTCAGTGAACCTGGTCAGCCACAGGCTGTCCAAGTTTGTCCTGACTTCTGAGAAATAAATTTTGAACAGTAAGGGGGCCAGCACAGAACCCTGTGGTACGCCATTGGTGACCGGCCTTTTGCTAGAGGTGAAGTCACCCACTTTGACAGTATGTGTCTTGTCGGTGAGCCAGTTGGCTACCCATCTGGAAAACTAGGGGTTAATTCTTGAACAGGAGAGTTTCTCTATAATACCTTGGTGGGGTATTGTGTCAAATTCTTTGCTTAGGTCAAGATAGGTGGTATGCACTGTCTTTCCCCTCGTACAGGGCCTTGGAGACTTTCTCAAAGAAGTCAACCATGTTTAACAGGTATGTTCTACCTTTAACGAATCTGAATTGGATTGGGTCCAGAATTTGGAGATTAACTATGTCCTTGTTAATAAGGTCCATAATGATTATTTCCATGACCTTGCAGATAAGGCTAGTCAAGCTTATGAGCCTATAATTCACCTGGTCAGTTGATGGTCCCCCTTTGTGCAGTGGGATTACTGTTGCTGTCCTTCATTCCACCAGAAAATAACCAGTTCTCAGGCTTTGGTTAAACAGGGATCCAAGTGTGTCTGCTAGGTCATGTTTTAAGCTGTTTAAAAGGCAACCTGGGATGTCGTCTGGTCCCCTTGATGCTTTGTTTTTGGCCTAGGAGAATGCTGAAATGACCTGCTCTCTTGATATATTAAACTGAGGAATAGTGGCAGGTATACTTTTGAGGATCATTGGAGGAGACAAGGGGGAAAAGGTTTGCTCCAAGTCTGTTAGCTAGTAGGTTGGCTATTACCTCCGGTTGAGTATGGTGGTGCCATCCACAATGAGTTCAACACATAGCTGAGTATTCCCTTTTAGATTTTGGATGTAGTTAAAGAATGCCTTGTGATTATTCTTAGCTGTGGAGGCTATTTTTGCCTCATAATTAGCTTTAAAGGACTTGACAATAACTCTAATTTGTTTGTTTAAGCTAGAGAGGGATTTATTTCCTCTGATTAGCCAGTTCTGTCTTGCTCTTGGACATTAGTTTCTTTCTCTTATTGTATAGTCTGTTTATAATAGGGGTCCACCAGGGTGGCTTATTTTTTCAGCAAGACCTGATTTTAATCTGGACAATTACAGCTGATTCTATACAACTGCTTAAGTGGTTATACAGGGCATTGGTGTAAGAGTCTGTATTATCTTTGTTCAAGGGGGCTTTGAAACTTCTTATACCATCACTTTATAGAAGGTAATTAGTCTTAGAAAAATTCTTAATTATTTTTGAGCTTGATTGGGTATCTGGTATTATAATTACGTCAAACAAGACTGATTTATGGTCTGATCTTACCAGGGAGGACATAATATGGGGTGGGGGATGCAATGCTCTCCCACATTAGTGAGTACTATATCCAGGACTTCTGAGCCTCTTGTGGGTGTGCTGACTAGCTGTTCCAGAACATTTGCATTGACAAAGTCCAAAAACCACTGATCCAGCATGTTTGTGGTTGTGTATGTTTCCCAGTCGATGGTAGGATAATTAAAGTCACCCATGAGTAATGTGTTGGGCAAGTGACTCCAATAAATGCACTTATGTGGTATGCTTTTCCTGTTTCAAAGTGGGGGACCTATAGATAGCTATGCTGTGGTAGGGGGGCTTTGCCTATAGTTAATTGGATATGGGGTAGCTCAAGAAAGTCATCCTCCTTTTGGTTCTTTCATGCTCAGTTTGTGGTCTGAATGTATGAAAGACATTCTAGCCCCGCAAGGCCAGGGTGCTTTCGTAGGATCATAGGACATTACTAGGCTAATGGCCGTACGGCCCCTTAAAAAACTAGCCAATTTCTATCCTTATTTCCATGATCAGCACCAATTGCTCATGTCCAAGAGGGACATAGGTGGAACTCCTGTGGTGAATTTACTGTTACCCATCCAATCAACCAGATTGCTTTTGAAGAAGGCCATTGGGGTGCTCTGTTTGACATGAAGTGGGAGTCCATTCCAAAGGTGGGGTAACCTCTGGGAGGAAAATCTGTCCTTCCTGCAAGTTCTATTAATATCACATACCAGATTAAGGTCTTTAGAAAGAGTAATGCATGTACCATTTGACTTGCAGATATGCAACATTTCCAATAAAGCAGGGTCAAAGATTGTCTTATATGCAAGGCATATATTGTCTCTGAGTAGTCTGTATGAAACAGAATAAAGTGACAGTGATTTCAGATGATCCACATAGGACAGATGCTGAAGACCTTGAATTATTCTTGTGAGGAACCTTTGTGGTCTCTCCAATTGCCGCGGGTGCTTGGAAAGGTATATAGCAAAAAGGGCGTTGTACTCAGTTATTGGCCTGATGAAGGAAGAGTACAGAGAAGTTATCTTTTTTTTTTCTGGATGCAGTGTCCTTACTTATGAGATGAGCAATATAGAATGCCCTTCTTATGACTGTGGAGATATGGTAGTCAAAGGTAAGGTTGCTGTCAACCTGTGTGCCCAGGTCTCTCACCACTGAGTTCGTACTTAGGCTGTTATTGATGTGGTAGTTAGTATGAACATTGCACTTACCAAAAGGGATGATAATACATTTTTTGCATTGAGTTTAAGACCACAACTTTGGCACTAATTATTTGTTTGTGTAAGACCTTCTTGTAGGATGTTAACATGGTTTAGAGAGTCTATGTTCCCTCCCAGTTTGCGGTCATCAGCAAACTTTGTCAGGCACAGACCTTTAGTTTTAACTTGTACTTCAGAGAAATATATTCCAAACAGTAGAGGTCCCAGGACTGATTCCTATGGAACACCACTGGTTACAGATCTGCTGTTGGAGGTGGATTCCCCTATTTTGATTATACGGGTTCTATCAGGGAGCCAGTTATCAGCCCATCTAAAGATATAAGGGTTGATACCTAGCTGGGTGACTTTGTCAATGATGCCTAAGTGGGGGATAGTGTTAAAAGCCTTGGCTAAGTCTAGCTAGGGTGTATGCAGAGATTTCCCCTCATCCAGGGCCTTGGTGACTGTCTCAAAGATGTCCACCAGGTTTAGCAGGCATAATCTCCCTTTGACAAATCCAAACTGAATGGGGTCAAGTGTTCGGAGAGTACTTATATCTTTGTTGATAAGGTCCACGATTAATTGCTCCATGGCCTTGCAGATAAAGCTATTCAGGCTAATAGGTCTATAGTTCCTGGGGTCAGTGGAAGCACCAGCTTTATGAAAGGGGATAACGGTGGACGTTTTCCATTCAACTGGGGTGATGCTGCTGCTTAGACTATGATTGAAAAGAGCACCCAGTGGTGTTGCTAATGCTTGTTTGAGCTCGTGGGAAATTTTCCATCCATAGTGTTAGGAAAATTAATATAGTCAGGAAAAGAGGTTGCACTTAGGAATGACTAGTGTGTGAGAGGTGTGTTGGTACCGCTGAGGCTAGGTTTAGTGTTCCACCTGATAGTAGACCATTTCCATGAAAAACCTCTGGAAGGCCAACCACAAGCAAAGTGCTAAGGGAAAATTTAACAAGCAAAATGTTTGCATCTATAAATACCAAAAGTAACCATCACTATGCGGCAATGCACGCTGATGCCTCAGATTTTTCAGTATCTCAGTGAAGAGCTGGTTTTATTGTTCAAGTGATACAAAACAGTCTAGATTCAGGAAGTCTGAATCCAGCCTATGCTACAAAATGCAGGAGCACTAGAAATCCAAAGAGCATAAGATCACAGTTAGAACAGCAAAAACAAACAAACAAAAAAACAGTTTAAGTAATGCAACAATTCGGAAGAATACTGTCCTCAATTTAATCAGGCTACCGACAAGCAGTACTTTTTTAATGTTTAGTACAAGCAGCAAAAGCAACAAAATAAAGTAGGAAAAGGCACAAGTACACTAGGAGGAGCTGATTAAAGTGTATTTTTAAGTAAAAGGGGAGGAAACAGAAGATAATTCAAGGTTAAGAAGCAAAGGGGGTGAGCCTTCACAAATAATCTCACTGTACTGAGTAGAATGAGCTGATGCGATGGAACTGGGAGAAGTAGCAAATATCAAATTTATAGTAGAGGCGGGCAACCTACAAGCCACTAAGCTTTAAGATCACAACAGGTGGGGAGGTGGAAAAAACAAAAAGGAGACAGACATCAGAACAGAGGTAAGGATTCAGTTCACTAAGCCTAAAATATAGTTGCACTGTTTAAAGGATATGCAGCAAATAGTGTTTTGGTTAATCAGAAGTGCAGAAGACAGTTGAAAATAAACACTTATCTTTTTTAGTCTCACAGCGAGTTTTTTGGAAAACAGCAGAGCAAGGGCATAAGCCAAACAAGCAAAGACCGGTTCAAACACTGGCTGTTTAAAGCAGAGAAACATGATTCAGCCGAAGTTCAAATTATCCAATCAAAAACACCCTAAACAGAGCCCTGCAGCAGGAACTCTAGCTAGATCAGACCAAACTGTAACCTCCTTCCATGAGGGCACAGCTAGTCCTCTCCATACAAAAGATTAACTGTTTTACATGCTCCAAAGTAAACAAAGTACTAGATTCAGCAAACCCTGAACTTAGTATATGCTAGTGTTTTTCAAGTGCAGCAGTAAGTAAAATGAACAGAACAAGCAGATGAACAGTGCCTTTGAACCAGATCTCTCTGACTGCACAGGCATCAGCATCTTCCAAAGTCACGAGTGCTTCCAGGGAGTGCAGCTTTTTCTTTTCTTGAGCAGTGATCTATGCCCTGCCTTCAGTGGCATTAGAGACCCTACTGTTGTGGATCTCTTATATCTCCACTAGTCTAATAATTTCATAAATAGTAGAACCAGGGACCTAAATCTTTGCCACCTGATAATAAAATATGATGAAGAGATTGATTAATCATGCAATCCTCCTCATCTCTGAAACAGACTTCTCCTGCATATTAAGCAGTGCAATACACTATCATCCTTAGACAGGAGCTATATGACTGGAAGGACATCCACACATTCACCCCTAGCTTGACTGGCCTAGCCTTTTTAGAGAAATTGGGTATTGCCTAAGGATGACTTCTGGCAAGGTACTCCATTGCCTTGAAATTTCTTTGAAGCATATTCCCATTTTTTTTAAGTGACTTAAGTGTTTTTCCTCAGCACACCTTGGCAATGCAGTAAAGCACTCATATAGACAAGCAAGACAGGGAAAAGGGTTCAGCATTGACTCTGTTTTATGTCATAGTTTCACAGGTAGGTACAGAATTAATACATGACAGCAAAACAGTCACAGAACGTTGTGATATTCCAGGTTTACTCAGTTAACTAGTAGGCAGTATTGGTCAAGACTGATAGCGGAAATGGGTTCACCAGTAGCAAGTGAATATAAATACAAGTTAATGCAAACCACTTAGGAAAAAGAAGAGGGGTTTCATAATTGGAAATTGTGTGTTTGCTGTGTGTGTGTGTGTGTGTGGGGGGGGGGGGGAAATCAGGGTCTTCTGTTTGTTAGCTCAGCTACTGCTATATATGTCACTGCAGTAACTCCTTATTCAGAAAGAACTCCTGAAGCTCATATCTGCATTAAAAGAATGGTTTGAGATGCTGCAGAAGTCTGTCCTTTTTTGCACCACAATTAAAAGGTCAGGCTGCCACAATGGACTAAGTCCTCAGTGTGCAAAGAAAAAAAAAAAAACAGTCCTGAAGTCTGAATAGGGTGGCATAACATAAGTTCAGAAAACTCTGCAAAGACAAGCTGTCAGTCTGCCAGCAAGAAATCCAGTGTTATGGTCAATTAAGATGTAGTTTAGATCAGCCAATATTCCACACTATGAAAGAAACTGCAATGTATTCAAACATGCAGTCAGATCTGATTCACTGCTGATAATGTACTGGTACCCTTTAAACATTGGAGGTTCTGTGCCTAACTCCGTGAAACACCACACCATACCTCTCAACTTGCAGACATTGAAAAAAGAAACAAAGGCCAATGAAAAACTGAAACATCCAGCTAAAAATCCGGACATCTAATTAACATAAAAATTGAATACCAAATAGCACATACCATTTCCTGCTTCCAGTAAGAATGTGGGATACTAATATGTTTACAAACACAGAGTGACAACAAATGATGGAAAAATATAATCAGATTATCAAAGAGACAGTGTAAAATCTGTAGACTTTAGTGAACCGTATTGCAAAATGAGATTCGGTGAAATGAGTTTTCAGTAGTTTGAGTTATCAGCGAAGTGGTCAGGGGGAAATGAAATTCAGTGAAATGAGATTCAATGAAACAAAGTAGACCCATATATATATATATATATATATATATATATATATATATATATATATATATATATACATACACATATATCATGTATGTGTGTGTGTACCTATCTCTCTCTCTCACATATATATATATATATATATATATATATATATATATATATATATATATATATATATATATGCTATGCATGCAAGTATTATACATTATAATTGTGGTGTACATCTGCTCCTCTAGTTTTGTAGGCTTGGCTAAATACATTATTTTACTGATATGTCAATGTGTGATGCACTTGCTGTCTGTCTAATGCTTGCATTTCTACTTTGTTAACTTTTTTTCATCAGACTTCTTTGTTATTGTCAGTGATGTTGAAATGTTTGCCTGATGAATGCATGTATGAATACATGGCTAACAGACATCTCTAGTTTGTGAATACCCAGTGCTATAATTTTCATGTATAACAAACACGGACGCAGTACTTCCTGTGGAAGAGGTTGTTTACAGCAGACTTAAAGTGGGATATGTTCTAGGACACATGAAACGGTCACTCAATGAACAGAACACATACAAACAGTACATGACATGCTGGGGATTCATGTGAGAGTCAAAGGTATATATTTCATGACCTTTGGAGTGACAGGCTGGGTAACATGTTTGATTTACAATCACGTAATCGTAAGACTTTCAGAATGTATAGAATCATCTAATGGGGCCATTTGGAATTTATGTACTGTGCTTGCAGAGGTACATGGATTCTTTAGTTATTTATCCTTGCTGCAGTGTCACTAGTAATGGTGGTTACAGCTACTATCTGCTTCATGCATGTTTTTTGTCTCTGATCTGATTAACCTGTTTCTCATTAGTTGATATGCATTTGAGCATGACAGCATGTTGGAGTGTTTCTTATCATTGTGAATTTTTGACTATATTTTGACGTTCTTGTGAGTGTTGGTATACATTACATTCAATTGTGTGTCATACACTCATTATATATCGTATATGTATGTATATCTAAATATATATATATATATATATATATATATATATATATATACATACATACATACATACATGCATCCTATGACTCTGATTCCTCTAATGCACTAGGACAACTCACAATGTTGCTGTTTTTAGTGTGTGCTGGTGAGTAAGTAAGTGTCATTTCACACACATTTCAGTGTATGTGTGTGCGTGTGTGTGTGTGTGTGTGTGTGTGTGTGTGTGTGTGTGTGTGTGTGTGTGTGTGTGTGTGTGTGTACATATGAGTATGCTGTGACTGAGTACTAAATGCATATATTCCTTTGTAAGGAGGGTCTGAAAATGACATTTTCTTCACTACACTGCACTATGGGTTTCTATAATGTTATGAGACCAGCCCATCATAATCTTGTTTGTCCTTTACAGTCAGACTGTGCTACAGTTACTCAGGTAGCATAAATTCTTATACTGTACTGCTTAGGTACTCGGGGGTGGGGGGGTGGAGGGATTCAAAATGGTACTGTGATGTTTACACTTTTGTGTTCATGTCACAGTAACTTTTGAGATTCAGGAAAGGCCCTAACACAGTACTACATGGTACACTAGATTAAAAACTTGCAGTACAGCATAGGGCTGGCTGCGCAACCATACTGACTGCTTATGAGGCAATCCAGGGGAACATGCATATGCTAATTAGCCATGTGCTGTCCACCCCCACCCCCACCCCCCAATGAGCCTCTAAGAAGACCAGGAGATTCATGAAATTGCTCGGCTGTGTAGATGAGCAGAGCTGGCCCCACCTCATCATGGAAGGGAACACAGCCAAAAGGCCATGTTCAAATTCAGAAGCAGTGCCAAAATCAGGAATGGGGCAATGACTAGAAACCAGGGATTACTCTCAACATAAGTGCCATAATGGCAACAACAGTTGTACGGAGATGAGTGAGAGGAAAAAAACATTAGACACTAGACATTACTCTAAACATAAGTGCCACAATGACACCAACAATAGTATGATGATGGGGTAGAGAAAAAACATTAGACACCAGGGATTACACTCAGCTTAAGTACCATAATGGCAACAGTAGTATGTGCATGGGGGAGAGGAAAAGCACTAGACACCAGGACACCAACAGCAGCAGAATGGGGACAGGGTGTTGGGGAACACTCGATACCAGAGATTCATCTAACAAAAAATGCCGTAATAGTACCAACTGTAGTGCATGGATCTGGGGTGGGGGGACACTAGCCACAAGGGAAAGTACAAAGGTGCCATACCAGCACTTAAACTACTGGAACTGATGGGTGGGAGTAAACATTAAACAGAGAGAGAGATGACAAGTCAGGGTCAGGTATAAGTAGTGTAATTGTGTGTTTGAATGTATACTTGTGTGTGTAGGAGAGTAAATAAGAGAGGAAGGCCAATACCTACACGAGCAGTAGATCACTACTGTGACATGCAGATCGGCAACTATCTGTACATTGTGGCAGTAACTGCTATTCAAAGACATATAAATTAGCTGATAATTAGGCCTTTCCTCATCACAGCCAACATGTCTCTGATTTGCAAAACACTAAGTTGTTGTAGCATGGCCTTTTAGTACAAGCAGTTTGACTCACATAGTCCATTTCATGAATTCTAGGGCCAGTCTTTTTAAGTAATTTTTGCAACAGTAAGGTAAATTGTGTAAGTGTCTGGACAATAACTGCTAATATGAATCAAGAAAAAAAAAATTACAACTGCCAACCTAACTTCTAACTGATAAGATATTTTGTGCATTCAGAATGACTGCCAATAGAATCTTTTTTTGTCTGTCAGCATTTGAAGTGCCTTGTCCAGCATCAAACAAACCAATTTGACCAACTGGATTGTAAATAGTTCAGTTATTCAGTCAGACAAGAAATTACCTTTAGTTGTCCTATTTCATTGCTTACATTGTTTGCTATATTATATTGCACTTAATAGCATGACCATTTATTATTTGTGTTACACAGGTTCTCTTTGTTTTAGGGTTCATTTCTGCATTCGTTGTTGGTTGTATGTCTTATATATATGTATGTATGTATACACACACACATATGTATACAGCTACTTAAAATACTGTATATTTAGTATAGCACTCAAAAAATACATTTTTAGTTCTAAAAGTTTCTGAAAGTGATTAACACTTTGACTGCTTTCTAAAGAAGTTTAGAATGGAACCAGAAGATGTGTTTTCAATGAGCCTTACCTAGCTTAGCTGCTTTGAAAGGCAGATAGATTCCATCTCAATAACTTTTCTGTTCAGGTGGGGATTTATAATTTCATGAAAAAAATGGACTTAAATCAAGCATGTACTGACTTTTTTGAGCCACCTATTCATTTCCCAGTGATGGGACATTTTTTAGTTGCTTAAATATTAAAATTAATAAAAATGCAATCCAAAATTCCATATGTGTCCTGCCTACCTGCCTCTGCAGCAGTTTTGGTCATTATAGTTACTACTCTGTTTCATCAAATGTTAAAGATATGCTAAGAGGATATAAATACAAATGTTACTCAGTGCAGTATTTATGTTTTATTTCACTCGCTGCAAGATTAACTCGTGTAGCTCAGATGTACAAAAAAATCTTTCAGGCAAGGGAATTCACGAACCACAGAAGAGTGTTTATTAAGCGCTTTTCGTCATTCACGATGGAATAACTTCTTCAGATAAATCCCAAAAAAACAAGTCACTATATTTATACAAGATTCTTATTCAATCAAGCAATCAGCTTGATTGGCAAATTAATAAGTTAGTTAATAGTAACACTATTAGAAGTAATAGAAGTGTAGCTCAGATGCCAAAGTAGTAATAAGCAGAAAAAGAGAAGCTACAGCAGAATGACTTATGTTTTATTCCAGCTATTTGCAGATGCATATTATTATGTAACTTATGAAAAATTCACTTAACTTGGCCTTCTCTCTCAGATGTCCACTAACATTCTCTTTACATTTCCTGGCTAACAAATATTTAAAACAAGGATAGAAAAAGTTAATAAAATGTTATGCCTCAATGACATGTGGGAGCAAATTCATACACAGGATAGAGGTTCAAAGTTTGTATGCAAAATGGAGTAGCGGCTGAGACCAGAGTCCATCTCCAGCATGACAAATGAACGCAAAAGTCCAGCTGCATCTGCATAAAGTATGTCACAAAATTCATAAATTTATCCAAAGAATGTTTAAAAGGACAACTTACTAGAAAATATTCTTCTGTACTATGCATCAGATTCACAGCACATGGAATCCCTTGTTGAACTGTTTTAGTTTGCAGTACTGCAGGAAGCAATATCTATGAAATACTATCTCATTAGTTTGCATCAGTGATTTCTTTCAAAGCTACACCTCATCTGATCTCTTACATTTTCCTGAGCACTTAAAATGCATTATTGGTTTCAGAAGTTAAGACTGTTCACTGCTCCATTTCCATTACTAGAGGTATACAAAATAGTAAAAAATGCAATCTCTAAATACCGCACTCTAACAAGAAACACTTTTCAGCTATCGGAGTAATAGTTATGTGGACAAATTAAACCATCTATGAAATGTGTGCAATGTTGAGTTGCAATTGCTCAGGCTTTTTTCCCTGGCATAGCTTCTGTTCTTTGAAATTCACTTCCATTTAGACTCATGGATGTATTGATGTGGCCTCCTATATGCTTCTCAGATTAAAAGTTCTCAATAATTTCTAGCAGCATTGTGAGCAGTCTTAGATCAGAAGAAAATGAAATGATCCAGTTACCTGCCCTCTGTGCCTGGACTCAGAAGAATATGGGCTGATGGTATTGACAAGACATCCCGTTTAGTTTTATAAATTGGTTCAGAGTAATACTGGCAGCTCATTTGTAACTGTGAGGTATACTAGATTTTTTTTTTGCTATCCTCTGTTTGAAATACAAAGAAAACAATTTGCTTTTAGTCACATTTGCAGCACAAAGATCAGGATTAACATTTTATAGTAAGAAATACTTTTGCCAATGCCTAAAATTTACATATCATAAACCATTCAAGAATAGGCAGCAGGTGACATATATGAAACAAAAAGATTGCCCATAATCAGATGAAATACATAGGCCTAGCAAATATATACACAAAACATTAATTATTTAACACACAAAGTATATGAATACTCATATATATATATATATATATATATATATATATATATATATATATGTATATATATATATATATATATATATATATGTATATATATATATATATATATATATATATATATATATATATATATATATATATATATATACATACATACATGTGTGTGTGTGTGTGTGTGTGTGTGTGTGTGTGTGTGTGTGTGTGTGTCTCTCTCTCCACATTACAGGAATTTAAGAGTCTATGGAACAAAAACGTAAAAGCAGTAACACACCACTTGTGTCTAAGGAAAAAAAATAAAACATATTCTCTGGTGACTTAATGTCTGTGCAACCCAAAGTTTCTAATACAAAGTCTTTCATAAGTAAAAGTCTCTTAGGTATCACATTCTCCAACACGGTGTTAATTTACAGATATCACATGGTAAAAATAATGCATGCCTGCCCCTTCATGGCAGCATATTAAGCTGCCATAAAGTTTACGATTACAAAAATGCAAATGCATACATTTTTTTATGTTTGCTAAATGCAGCTTTGCTGTTTAGCAAGTGTAAAATAAAAAAAGTAGAGAGTATAAAAATAACTCACAAAAGTAATCACAGCAGCAGTTAAAAGGACACAACATATTACTTTCCCCTTGCTACATTTAGTAAGTTGTTATGTGTGTGTGCACGCACTAGAGAGACAGAAAGAGAAAGCACATACTTTTTAACTTCTTTGCACTGCAACAGGTATTCCATCATCGTATATTATTGCCTAGACAGTGAAAAGTATGAAACTCCAATGTCTGGCTTTATTGACTGACTATAATCTTCAGCGATTTACCAGAAAATCATATATTGCATGAAGGAACAAGAAAAACTACGCTGCAATATCAAAAACATTTAAGAGACATGGGAGATTGCAATGCCCTGTATGGTATGATTTGTTTTCACTCATTCATTTGACCAGAATGAGACATCTGAGGTGTAGTCAATCAACAAATTCGGTGTAACTGCTGGGCATAAACATGCTATGTCTGTGTGTGTGTGTGTGTGTGTGTGTGTGTGTGTGTGTGTGTGTGTGCATATGGACATTAAGTATTTTGGTGTAAAATCCTTCCACAACAATGACATATGCACCAGAAAATATGAAACATTATATTTTAGAAAGTGTACACTAAATAAAAAAAACATATACAAAACAATTTAACAGCTTGTTCATTGCCTAAGCTCAACAATGCCTTAAGCAGGCATGTTGCATCGGGCTTCAGAACATCCCTGAATGGGTGTTATTTTCCTGAAAACGCCCACTCTGTCAGGCATTTTTGTTAAAGCATTTCCAACCTGATATGACTCCTTGAGGGTTATATGTAGAGACCAATCCTGGGATATGTGTTAACAATAATGTATTCATGTGCACAAGGCACTCTGCTTATTAAGTGTCTTCAACTGTTTTTGAACTGATTGCTTGAATATTATGACCAAAAAATATATACGTTGGTGAAAGATATGGCTGAATGTTTAGTGCTTATGAGGGATTTTACTAATCATTCAGATTTTGAAAAGCTTTTTTATGAATATTGTAATAAAATTCACTAAAAGTATGCCTGCATGTGGGAATGAAGTGAGAGCTGGGAAATTTAAGAAATTTGAATATGTGCACAATGATTGCAGATTATATTGTTTATCTGTTTCAACAGTTAAAGATCATGGAAAAAAGGAACAGAGAATGATTGTCAGATTTAGTAAATTGAGACACTTCATCCCCCTGGATTCTCTATGCCTTGCACGGCATGCAGGATCTGTGCAGGAGCTCTAGCAGACAATATGTCTGCCGTGCAATCCAGGAACAGCCTGCAGGGGCATGCACGAGTGCCCCTGCACTAGTCCTGCACGGACTAAGCCCCTGTATGCAAATCACCCCATTTGCAGGAGAAATCCATGCAAATGAGGTGAATTTGCAATCCAGGAAGCTTGTAACTGGCCGTGCAGGACTAGTGCAATCTGCAGAAATTTACTCAGTTGTAACCGAGTACATTTCAGCAAAATCCAAAACGGAGCTGTGACAGCTCCAAATAAAGGCTGCATATTAGTTAGTAAGCATGCCAATGGCCAAGTATAAAGCCAATGGCATCGCAAACAGCCAAAAAAATAAAAAAATCAACTTTTATTTTTTTTAGCCAATCTCAGCTGTTTAAGCACAGGGCAGAGGCGTGCAAATGGGATCGGGAGGAAAATAACAAAATAAACCTGAATCAAGCATTCTAACTAAAATCAGTATTCTGCCATGCAAGTCAATGGCACATGGGCAGTGAGTAGTGGTTGCTAAGAGGGGAGGCTCAGTGTGAGACATGTAACTATGCATTAGCAGTCAATCCTATGCAAATGAGGGGAATGATAGTGAATGCCAGTTTTCCCCAGCATGCTAGTCAGGTCCCAACAGTGTAAGAGTAGGAATAGCTTGGTGCAAGCCTACGAGTTAGCTGACATCATGGGGGGGGGTGTCAGGCATACTATAAGCGGATTGGAGCCCTGTGGCTCGGATTTGCTCCTAGCTTAGCACAGCTAAGCTAGGGGGTGTATCTGAATCTGCCTAGCACTCTTTACATTACCTGAGAGGGTGTGCATGCTGTGCACCGAGTTTTAAAGGAAGAAGAAAAAAATGAAACTAGGAAATAGCAGCACTGTGCACATTTGAGCACTCTGTTTGCATGGCACACCTCCGGGCTTAAACAGGAAGGCAATGGGAAGGGAAAACATCAGTAGAAAGGTAACCGAGGTGAACTAGCATAGCTGTCAAGTGAAATGTATTAGAATAAGCCAATTACACAGGCAGCAGACCAGCCCAGCCAAGAACAGTACTATAACCTATGCAAACACCTTCCCCTCTGGTTTTTCCTACACTCTACACCACTGGTGTATACAAGTGGGGAACATTTAACAAACAAACCTACAAAATGAAAGGGGCTGCAGCAGGCAACATAGAACAACATGTGCAAGAGGCTGAGGGTGGTGAGGATGTGAATGCTGCTGATCAACCCACAGTGAGGAGACTGAGAAGAGTGTACAGACCCAGAGTAACCTACAAGGGGCTACATTACCTGTAGATAGTGGAGCGCTATAGGGTGGACAGGGACCTCCAACAGCAAATTGTTGAGCTGTGCCGGCCACGCCTGACGCACCAAACAGACCCAGGGGAACAAATCCCAGTGGATACCAAGGTATGTTTAGGCCTAGGAATACCAGCCACAGGTACCTCCCAAAGCTCAACTGGAGATATCATGAGGATCTCACAAGCATCAGCATCCAGAGTATTCCACCAGTTCCTGGATGCCATGTCAGCACATGCCAGTGAGCATGTATAATTCCTCAACACCCGTGAGGTATTGGCCAGCAATATGCGTCTCTTCCACCAAATAGCAGAATACCCTGAGGTAGTGGGTGTTATAGACTGCATGCCCATATGCATCAAAGCACCACCGGGCAATCAGGGTATGGCCTACATCAACTGCAGGGGCATCCCCTCCATCAACTGCCAGGTTGTCTGTGATGCCCAGGGCATTATAATGAATGTGTATGCTGGCTGCCCTGGAAGGTATCACGATTCCCACATTTGGCATCTGACACAGCTGTACCAAAGTTTCCAATGGGGACATCTCCTAAGGTCACCTAGTGAGGGATGCTGGTTACACACTGGAGCCATGGCTGATGATACCCATTAGAAATGCACACACACCTGATTATGAATGCCATAATGAGGCACACGCACAGACCAGATTTATAATAGAGCATGTGTTTGGCATGCTCAGGTCATGGTTCCGGTGTCTGGACACATCCGGTGGAGCCTTGCAGTACTTACCAGCTACATGTACCCAAATTGTTATGGTATGTACCATGCTACACAATATGATCCTGTGGAAAAAGCTGCAGCAGGAACAGCATGGGGCAGGGCCACACAGCCCCTCACCAGTGCCAATGCCTACACAGGCACAGAGTGACTCAGAGGAGGAACAACCTGAGCCTGCCCCAGTAGACAGATGGAGGCATGCCCAGTATGCCGAGGCTGCGGCAAGGAGACAATGCATAGCACATACACTGACACAGTAGGGACCCAGGGAATGACACCTCTCTCTGACTCACACATACAGTAAAAGGGATGCCAAACATGACACTATCGGTGCTCAACCATGTATAGGGATTGTACTATGTGCATTCGACATAGGCAGCCCTCCAGCACCATTCGCAATCCTGGCACATCCACAAGGTACGCCGATCAACCTACCAATTGCCAAATGGAGTAGAGTGTGTCGTTATCTGTAGCTGTGATATGGATGTGAGCATGTAAGGGAATTGGGTGGTTGAATGTTATGGCAGCAGAAAGTAGACACCCATAGTGGTACCATGACATCTGTAACACATACTGGAGTCACCATAGTATCCAGTACTACACAGGGTGACAAAACCCACTGCAAAATATGTGCTGGGCGACATGTGTCAATATGACTCACACATGCCAGTCAGGGAGGTTCACATACCCAACAGTCTCAGCCAGCAGGATAGGTGTAGACAAACCCAAACAGAGCCTGTGCTATGGACTCTGAATGATGTCTATGGCTAACCTCCCCCCCAGGCCTACACAGACAGACTACAGCAGGTCAGGCAGTGGGATGTTAGTTCTGAAGGGTAGGAAGTCGGACACTAATATGTAGGGCAACCAAAGCTAAGATCTGAAGTACACTAGTATGCCTCTAGTCAGCAAGGTAGGTAAGAATACAGAATGAAATGGAATAGTACCTGACATACCAGTACAGTCATAGCAAATGTGTACAAGTTTCAGGTGTGCTCCCCACCCTATGTAGTAATGAAATAACAGTCAGGTGTGCCTCCCCATCCTACGTAGTAATGTAATAACAGTCAGGTGTGCCCTTCCAATCCTGTGTAGAAATGTAGAAATAGTCAGGTGTGCCCCCCATCCTACATAGTAATGTAATAACTGTCAGGTGTGCCCCCCCAATCCTGTGTAGAAATGTAGAAATAGTCAGGTGTTCCCCCAACCTACGTAGTAATGTAATAACAGTCAGGTGTGCCCCCCCCAATCCTGTGTAGAAATGTAGAAATAGTCAGGTGTGCCCCCCAACCTATTGAGTAATGTAATAACAGTCAATGCCAAATGATCAACTGATACCCTGCCGAAACAGCATGTTACCTGTAGGTGTACAACTCAAAGGTCAGCATTGCAGTACAAACTACCTGGACTCTATCAACATATTCAATACAGATGGGCATACCGGGCATGCTCACACACAGAGAAATGAAGGCCATGTCTGCAAACACCAGTGGACCAGACATATCTGGCAGTCACAGATGTTAGTGCAGACACTCCTCAGTATGCACCACTCATGTTTTGCACACACAGTGGATAGGAATACAGACATATAAGTAAGGACAACACACTATAATAAGCCAAAGGTAGACATACATAAATGTGTGGAAAAGGGTGATTGCGACAAGGAGCCATCCAGGCCTGTCCCACCCAGCACACAGTCAAAGGGCCACAACCACATGAGGTTCAGATATCACTCACTGCAGATACTAGCCACCGGTATCTGTCAGCATTAGACTATGTGGTGCACATGCTAGCTGTGCAACATGACTGTACAAGGAAGTAGTCCTCTAGCAGCTGTATGCACATACCTGTGATATATGTCCCTGTGTTTGCCCGCATGTGGTGTGTCAACCTCTAGATGAATGGGTTATGGCCCATACACACACACTGCCCTCTCCATAGCCCTACTTTGACAAGCCTACTGAGGTCATCCACTGTGAAATACACCTTTGGGAGAGTTGTAGCCCAGTAATCTCCATGGCACGTCCCATAACTGGGTACTGCTGTAGTTTGATAAACTAGTTAGGTAGGAGTTCCAATCCCAGACATGGTGACTGTGTGTGTGTGTGTGTGTGTGTGTGTGTGTGTGTGTGTGTGTGTGTGTGTGTGTGTGTGTGTGCCTCTGTCTGTTTAGAGAGCAATGCTTTTTAGGGTAGTCACACTCCTTACAATTGAAATGTTCTACTTTGGTAAGGCTGCTGATGTCATCCACTTAGAAATACATCTCTGGGAAGGTTGCAGCCCAGTAATCTCAATAGCGCATGCCATAACTGCGCACTGCTGTAGTGTGATAAAATAGGTAGGTGTGCTAATTCCAGACTTGGCAAGTGTGTGTGTGTGTCTTTGTGTGTGTGTTTCTGTCAGACTCTGTGTAGAGAGCAATTATTTTTAGGGTAGTCACACTCCCTACAATTCAAATGCTCTACTTTGGCAAAGCTGTTGATGTCATCCACCTAGAAATTCACCTCTGGGAAGGTCGTTGCCCAGTAATCTTCATAGCACATCCTACAACTGTGTACTGCTGTAATATGATAAATTAGGTAAGAGTTCTAATCCCAAACTTGGTAAGTGTGTGTATGTGTCTGTTTGACTCTGTCTGTGTAGCGAGCAATGCTTTTTAGGGTAGTCACACTCCATACAATTCGAATACTCTACTTTGGTAAGGCTGCTGATCTCATCCACCTAGAAATACACCTCTGGAAAGGATGTAGCCCAGTAATCTCCATAGCGCATGCCATAAATGCGTACTGATGTAGTGTGATATAGAACTCTGGTAGGGTTCTATCCCCACCCATGGCAGTTCTGGATGTTTTGTTTGTGTTTCAATGTCTGGGTAGGGAGCAATGCATTTTAGGCTAGTCACACTCAGTACATTTCAAATGCCGTACTTTCACAGTCCTGCTGATGTCATTCACTGTGAAATATACCTTTGGGAAAGGAGTTCTCCAGTAATCACTGTGGTGCATCCTATAACAGGTTCATGCTTTAGTGTGATATAAACCTTTGTTATGGGTTCTATACCCACACATGTTGGTTGTGGATGTTTTGTGTGTGTTTCAATGTCTGTGTAGGGAGCAATGCATTTTAGCCTAGCCACACTCACTACAATTTGAATGCACTACTTTGGCAATCCTGCTGATGTCATCCAATGTTAAATACACCTTTGGGAAAGGAGTTCTCCAGTAATACCTGTGGTGCATCCTATAACAGCTTCATGCTGTAGTGTGATATAGACCTCTGTTAGGGGTTCTATACCCACACATGTAGGTTGTGGATGTTTTGTGTGTGTTTCAATGTCTGTGTAGGGAGCAATGCATTTTAGCCTAGCCACACTCACTACAATTTGAATGCCCTACTTTGGCAATCTTGCTGATGTCATCCAATGTGATATACACCTTTGGGGAAGGAGTACTCCAGTAATCTCCATGGCGTATACTATAACTGCATAGTGCTGTAGTGTAATAAACTAGTTAGGTAGGAGTTCTAATCCCAGACATGACAGGTGTGTGTGTGTGTGTGTGTGTGTGTGTGTGTGTGTGTGTGTGTGTGTGTGTGTGTGTGTGTGTGTGTGTGTGTAAAACTTGTATCCTGTGTAGAGGTGGATATGAGTGTGTAACAACTGGGCCCAATGTGGAGTGGATTTTGCAAATTTCTTAAATGGTGGCCCTAGTATATATCACAATGTCCACTGTACAGGGATAACAGATGTGAAATTACCTAGAGGCTGGAGTGCAAATCCATACCCATACATGTGGCGTGAAGGCCAGGCAAACAAAGTTAGCAACTCTAGTATTAACCAGAGAACACTCTCAACCCATGTCTCATACACACACACACACACACACACACACACACACACACACACACACACACACACACACACACACACACTTGCCTAGGCAACAGCCGCTATGTTGGTAGTACACTGCATATTGCCCACTGATAGTAACTATGGAGTGATTGCAGTGGCCTACAGAGGGCATGGCACTCTGTCCAATAGGCACGTATATGCAGACAGCGCACCTTCTCCATGTTCCCCACTGGACACCTGTAACACCTGTGGTGCCATCAAATATGACCCACAAAGGACATACCATGCCTGAAAACATACCCTGTATGGACAGATGCCACTGACACCATGGAATGCTGTTATCATGCTATCAATGTAGGTGCAGGATAAACCTGCTGTCCATTACCAGTTCCCGCCACATGAGGCCAGGACTGTCTCATCTGATGATAATATGCAACATGGGTCAGACAGCCCAGGTACAGTTCCTCATGTCACTGTACATGCATGTGGGAGATGTGCACATCACAGACACTGTCCATGTCATGGACTAAAGAACACATACATGGCAAGCAATGCACAGCATTAGACACATGCAATAGTCACCCAGGTGACTGGATGGTGAATAAAATTCCCACCTGTGTGGGCAAATCCAGAAACTACACCCTTGAGCCACAATGCAGACCATTGTCATGTGGTCTGATGCCAAGATATAAACATCACCTAGCCTTGTATAGCCATCTGGCACAGTTGACAACTACACACCCTTGAATCATGTCAGTACTGGCACTGTGTGTGTGAGCGCATGTGTGTGTGTGTGTGTGTGTGTGTGTGTGTGTGTGTGTGTGTGTTATATGATGCGTATGTTCACATTCACACTCACTACAACCCCCATTGGCATACTGAAGCATGCTGTCTGATGTCAGATACTTCCCCATACCCTTTGCCCATATAAACTCTATATGACCCCTGTGATACATGTGATACCTGCACAGTAATGTGTTGTGGCAATCTCACTAGTGATGAGTTGTATTCTTTGCCCTGCCAAGTGTGTCAGTGTGTGCGGGTCCCTGTGAGAATGTGGCTGTGTTGACACTGGCATCTGTTCATGTGGATAGGCATGTGTAATACACCTACTGTATAGCTACCATATCCCTGTTGCAGATATCACTCACCATTACATATACATTCTGAGGGCTCCACAACATGCAACCTATGTGGCGCATCCAATAACTGCATAGAAATGTGATAGCACTACATAGTCATCAGGGGTTTGATACCTTCTGTTGGTAGGTGTGTGCCACAAACATGCTTAAGTTTTATTCTCCCACCCTGACTTGTCTTTGCCTCTCTCACTCCCTCTCTGGTGGATGTGGAGACCTACACATGCTTTACTTGGGAAGCAGCATGTGTATTTTCAGTGATGCTCATGATCAGCTGATGGCCTCTGCACAAATTGCAGCCTTCCTCTAGCTGACTGCATGTGGAACAGCTGTGGTAACATTCCCATAGCCAATTTCATGGAAACATACTCCGATATCTAGGAACATCATGTCGGTGTTGGGCCTTTTCATTCACTGTGAGCAGGAACTCGATCTGTTGTTTGGCAAGCGGCATCTCAGATGGATTGGGGATTTACCTCTAACAACATACACTGTGGAAACAGGGCAACACACAGGAGGGGGATGTGCCTGATCTGACTACAAACTGTAAGTGCTGCTATATTGCATTTGGAGTAATGTTGGTTTAACAGGGTGTGTGTGGATATGGCTCTCCTACGTGTTTTAACACCTGCCATGTCAGTGCTATGTTTATGAGGATTCCCCATCTGTAGGGTCATCTGCAAACTGGGCAGTGTGTGGTGCCTTTGGTTTCATGTGTTACCCACAGAGCATCTATCTGTGAACTGCAGAAGGTAGTGTGAGGATTGCAGTCTGTAGATGGTGAAAGCAGTGACAGTTACTGACTTCATATCCCTCATAGGGCATATGATGCAAAAACCCTGTGACAACAGTAAATTTATGAGGTTATCACAGCAACATGTCAATATTGGCCCTGTATATGTGCTTCCAGCCACAACATTGTCAATCTTTGTACATATGTCATGCATTAAGAGGTTGATATGTGCTGTACACCATAATTAGTGTCATCTTATTTGATAACAAGCCAGTGAGATATCAGACTACTACACATGTTATGTACAGTAGGGGTTATATTTGATGACATAACCTGGACATTCTGTGGTTGTGTGTACAGTATTGAGGTCAGTGTACTTATAGTGCATGTCAACAGTGTGTGTATTGTTAACATGTACTTCGGCCTGTGTACAGACTGTGGTAGATGCCATTGTTCTTGGTCCCGTCCTATCTGATGTTACATGCTGCTCCACTGTATGTTACCGTATTGGCTTACATGTGTGTAGGGCCATACACACACATGTCCCATACCACAGACAGGCATCAGACCACACTGTGTAATGGCCCAATATATGTAGGGTTAGTGTGTGAGTGACACATATGAGGATGGTGTTGAACAGATAGTCCATATACTGTAATACTATGCTAGCTTACCATATGTGGCTGTGGCTCTGTTCAAATTGGTTGTGATTATGCGCTTTCACACAGGTGTATCTTACCCTGTGCTGTGACATGCCTGTAGAGCCTGCTATATGCAGCTACATGTGCATTCCCCTCATAGGAGATGTAGGCCAGTGTTGAGCCAGTCTGCCTGTAACCTGCACAGTGCTTTGTTACATGCCTAGGAGCTTAGTGTACTTACCCACTGAGATGTCATGTCCAGATACTTGCCAGATGTACTGCTGCTGGGCCACCCTTAACAGTAATGTATGTCAGACACAGCAGTGGGATGCTGTACAAATGTATGTCAATATCTAGAGGGTAGTATTTGGCCATGGCACCTCTGTACCAGTGGTTATTATGTGTGAGGACAGGCAGGGGAGTGTGAATGCATAACCTATGGGGGGAAATGTATACCAGTCATTATGTGTTATACCATCTACATGGCTGTTAACATCCATATTGTCAGGCTTGGTCCACATGTTTTGCACTAAGGGGTTCTGTGTATACCTCTGGACTGCCCAGAGTGTATCAGAATGTCTACATATATATTGGCAAATATCTCTGCTGTAGTCCACAGGAGCATTACGTGCTAGCAGCGGTACTGTACTATGATGTCCTTATGATGTCTGTCAGTAGCCAATGGTGCACATGTGAAAATCAAATGCAACCTCCCACACACACCATGTCTGTGAAGACAATCCCTATTACAGTAGCAATAGTCTACTAATATACCTGCTATACATTCCTGACATCCCCTTGCACTACAAAGTTAGGACTATAGGGGCTGAGGTAGGGCTACACTCCATGTTCAGGACATATGGTGAAAATATATGTATATATAATTATCCAGATATCTAGATAGATATTTGTACATATACATATCGACATATATAGATGGTATGTATATGTACATAGATATACATATACATACCCAGATATATACATATACAGAGCAATATATGTCTACACATATACAGATAGTGATACATATGCACATATACGTATGGATATCTCCATATATATTGACAGTAGTACATATATCAGAATAAATATGTATGCACATATAGTTATAGATATCTACATATATACCAACATAAATAGGCATATCTGTACACATAAGATGTGCATACATATATAGCTATATACACATATCTATATATAAATATACGTATATCTATATATACACACACATATATATATATATATATATATATATATATATATATATATATATATATGTACATACGAAGTGATATACACATGGCCATCATATATATGTAGCACTATACAGCTGTATATACAGACATATGTACGAGTATACATGTGTATGTACATGTAGACATATATAGATCTATTATATGTATACGACCATATTCCTGTCATGAGTAAACTCACGGTTGTGTATACGCTCCCACATGTATCTCACAGTATGTATCTGCTATGTGCAGATTATGATAAAACAACATATGTGATGCAACAGTCATATTAATAACAAGGACTACACAATTTAGGAACTACAGGCAAATGTTCAATACTACTCAATACTTGTATTGACAGCTATATTGGTAAAACACAGCAGTCTTCACAGTGGTCATGGCGTAGTGGTTAAGTGTTGTGACTTCAGTGTAAAGCATCCTGGGTTCAAGAAGGGCTGTTCATTTTTTTGCTGAGCAGGACAAGGGCTGTCGAATACAGAGTGGTTAAGGCAGTTTTGAACAGCTTTAAGTGGGTTTGCATGAAGCTAAGTGGTGCTAAGCTATGTGTAAACGTACGGGCACATACACAGTGCAGGCAGAGCTTACCAGTGCACAAATCAGCTTAGCGGTTATATTGCAGCAATGTTGATACTTGCTAAGCATAGCTTAGCCGTGGTAACCAGGACACACAACCCAGTCTGATAACCTGTAATAAGTGTATGCAATGCCATGTACAATACATGCACCTATGTGCTGTCATTACAGTAGCAAGGAGCGTGAATGTCATATGTGGGACACAGACATATATGATGCCTCTACAGCACTGTTATCTGTATGAATGTGTTGCATACAGGTTTAGTAGCCCAGGGTATGTGCTGTCACACTGGCATTTAATGTATCATGGCAGTACTACTGTTGACAGTGCTAACCCAGGCAAGAGCAGAGTGTTTAATGTAGTACTGACAAGAGGAACACCTGCAAGCAGGGCTGGACATCGAGGCCTCCCTGTTGTATAAAAGACCACAGAAAAAACTCCAAACCAACGAAGGAAACCAAATTCAGAAACACCAAGGGCTGCAGTAACTCGTACACTCGGACCAAAGGTAAGAGAAATAATCCACGTCAGAAAGCCAGAATCCACTTTATTGTGAATCGACAAACCAGTGCACAAGCAAGCAGTAGTTGTTAACCTAGGTTTCATCTTAACCCATAAGACTTCTTCAGAACAACTCCATAATGCTGATCTCATGTTTAAATACATCCATTAATTGTCAATTACATTCTTAATTAGCAATAAATCTTTAAAGCGAAAGCTGAACTTTAAAAGCATATCAGTTAGTCATAATACTGAAGAAGTCTTATGGGTTAAGACGAAACCTAGGTTAACTACTACTGCTTGCTTGTGTACTGGTTTGTCGATTCACAATAAAGTGGATTCTGGCTTTCTGACATGGATTATTTCTCTTACCTTTGGTCCGTGTGTACGAGTTACTGCAGCCCTTGGTGTTTCTGAATTTGTCCTCCCTGTTGTATCCCTGGTGTGAGCTGTGTCACAGTATATACCCCTTACTGGTCTGTCAATGCACTCATGCTACAACATAGCTACCTGCCAAGCTGATGACTGTCAGTCCCTGTACAGATAGGCAGATGGCAGGTATCCAGCTGGGATATGTACAGGCAACCTAAGCTTGATTGATGCCCTACTAGTGTGTGGCATATGCATGAGATGCATATCCCTGTAGTACCAATGATGGGGTATACTATGGGTTGTATAGCAGTTGCGGCCAATGTGTGATGGTGGGTATGGCAGTGTGTCATCATGGGTTTCAGGGAGTACAGTATCCAGTAGGGATGTGGGTGCTGTGTACACTGTTATTAATCCAAGGTACACCAGGTATATGTCCCATGTACCATGTCATGGTTACCACTGTCACCATCAGTCATACAGGTAACTGTTACCACAATCCAAGCCAGATATGCATGTGATGTGTGCAGTCTACTTGTAACACATTGGAGACACGGTCAAGTTAGTTAGCAGCAATAGGCCCTGGCATCTCAGATGTGTGTCTGGTTGTTATGTGTCTAGAAATTAGTATATGATGGTATGTCACACTACGTATCATCCATATACACCCATTACATCCCCCATTAGCATACTGTACATGTCGGGGGAATGTTCTGCATTTACCATGTAACCTGGGACACACCTCACCCTAAATGCTGTGCGGTGTGTGCAATGTAAGCCACACACATCAGTATCACAACATAGCTAGGTAGGGATCTAATCCCAGTGTAGCCAAGTAACAGTGCGCATGTATGTGGATGGGTCTACATCAGGTTGCAGGGTATATACACCTCAGCGGGCCACCTATCCATGTGGCACAGGCAATAACTGGTTTAGTAACCTGTGAAATGCGTTTGACTGTACCTCAGATATGTCACGGCCATGGTGTCAGCACAGTGACATAACCCATTGTGGAATATGACTGCAGACCATCCTCATGCTGGCACATGTACACCTACAACACAAATGGATAACATTATAGGGACTGCAATCAACCAGCTATAAGGCATCATTGCTGGATGACTACACTACCTGCCAAATATGCCTCACACTCTACTCCCTACATGTTACACTGTAGTACTGTGGTACACTGTGGTACAGTCACCATGTGCATCAGAACCATATCAGCCTGTCCCTGCATTAATGGTATGGATGACAGGGATGGGGCACAGGTATCATCATATGCACAGGGCATCCTAGTGCTGACACGTGTACACCTACAACAAAAATGGATAACATTATTGAGACTACAACCAAACAGTGTTACTAACAGTTGAAAGGCATCATTGCTGGATGGCTACACTACCTGGTAAATATGCCTCACACTCTATTCTATACTACATGTTACACTGTAGTACTGTGGTACACTGTTGTACAGTAACCGTGTGCATCAGAATCATATCAGCCTGTCCCTGCATCGATGGTATGGATGACAGGGATGGGGCACAGGTATCATCATACAGGGTGTGGTGTTGGTTTGCCAGAGGCCAAGGGTGGGCCATACATTTGACATCATGTGTGTGGGTGAGGGGTGTACTGTGGGGAGTTGGGCGAGGTGATGTGGTGTGTATAGGTATGGGGTTGCCCTAGGTGTGTTTGCATGGTGTGTGGGTATGAATACACAGAGTTCTGTCATGTGGCTGCCCTACACAGGTGTTTATGGACAGCTGCAGACAATACCTGGCAGGGTGTGCAGTTCACTGCCTCCGGCCATGGACATGTGGACTGGGCTTGCCAGGGGTTTCATGGGCATGTCCAGGTACAGGCCTCGATGTGCTACTCTCACCTGCTAATGACATTTGTCCGCTGGTACCAGGTCCCTCCTGGGACTGGCCAGGACCACGTGCATGCGGCCTGGTGTGGTGTGAACAGCACACACCCCACACTGCCAGGGCTGCTACTGCCACTATGGGAGCCCCTTGGTGTCCTAGCACATCCACGTTGACTGCCAGCTGTTGGTTTTGCTGGCCCACATCCACGTGGGTGTCACCACATGAAGCATGGACACACCATGGCTGATGAGATGATCATGCCATCTGTCCATGTGCTCGGTATAAGCACGAATGGCACCTGACAGTTCATGGAGTTTGTCACTTACAGATGCAGCCTCAGGGCTTGTCTGGTGTAATGTTTAGTACGTGCCTGCCCCACCATTAGAGTCTGAAACATGCTCCTGTTCATACCAGCTATGTCACCTATACAAGGGGCATGATGTCCAGTGGCCCTACCATGAGCACCCTGGGACATCCACCTATGTGGTGCCCTGCTGACCATCCGGCTATGCCTGCTGCAACCGGACACAGTAGGCATGGTTACCACACTTCCCTGTGCATTGCCACCAAACCAGTTGTTCCTCCACTATGGCCACTGGTGATGGGCTATCTGTAGGTACTGAAACTGTGTGTGGGGTTGGGGTGGCTAAAAGAGGGATGTCAAATGTTGGCGCAGTGTTAGCCCCTGACATCCTCACCTGTGCCTCAACAGTACTATCATCATCTTCCATGTCTGCATGGACACCAACATCAGATTGCATGCAGAAGGGTCCCTGACCCACCTCTCCACCTGTGGGGGAAAACAAATGTACTTTAAAACCTGTACAGCATTGCCTAACAGTACACACACACACACACACACACACACACACACACACACACACACACACACCTCTGTAATACCTACCTGTCCAGGGCTTTACAGACAGCCCCGCATATATGTCCATGTGTTACCCCATCCTGCATCACACTTGTTAACATACACACATTGATACCACTCATTAACATCACAGTCCTCTAAATGCCAACACAAGCAGACACAACACAAAACCTGTTGCTACTTTACCTGCTTTGTCTGTGTGTAGTGGATTTACATGGCCTCACTGCTGCCATTTGGTATGCACCCTCTGTATGCCCAGAAATGATGTTTGCATGGCCCCTATACGTGTGGGCTACTATGTTGTATCCATAATATCTCACACTGGTGTGTCATGTGTATGCAATGCTCAGTACATGCCAGATATGCAGCTTCCTCAGCCTCTCATGTGACATATGCTCTGTACTTTCACATGCAGTGTCTACAGACTGTGTTAGGTGTGTAGCTGCTGACCGCAATGCATACACACCATGTGGGCATATGTGTGCACAGCCTTATCATGACGGTTTATTGCACCTCTTGTGTGTACTATAGCAGTCACTGGTCCTGAAAGGGGTATACCAGCGTGGAAGATCTGCATTTGCCAGTGTATGTTCAGTCTGCCCTACACATGTTCCCCTGTTCTGCATGATTGCAAAGTCTACTCATGTGCACATCCCATGGTGTTCACTCACTGCCGCCACTATTGCTGTGTGGGTAGGGTTATGGCTGCCACAGGTCCTGAACCTGACTATGTGCAGATAGAGCCATTCCTACCATCCTTAGGATCCCTGCTGCAGTGCACTGGTGTGTCATGTTGAGACCCCCCCCCCTCCTTCAGCTTTTATGCAGATGCATGACAAGTAAGCCCTACACATGTGTGTCACTTTGCAGTGTCCCATACACTCAACACCACATGTTGCAGCCTAGACCCAGTTGATAATGTGGACTACTGTAATGCCTTATGCCATAGTGTATCTCTACAGCAGTTGCCATTGTCCTGCAGGTATATATACTGGTGTTGCACTGTATATGGTGTTGTTCTGAACATGTCACTACTGTAGGCTATGTCTACCACCAGTATGTTACTCCCTGTGAACACATTCTGCAATGACAGGATGTTAGATATCATGCAGGTGTCTGACACACCCTTCCAATACCCCATCATGGTCACCCCTGTGAGACTGTGCATTTCACAGCAACAATACATGCACATGTACAGCATGCATTCAGGGTAGGTGTGTTAGATGTGTGCATGGAATATACCATCACCATTACATGCCCGGTGTGTTGGCAAGCATCTACATAAAACATACTCACCAGCTACAGGCTGCTGCCTTGGTGGTATTCCAGAGGGACCCACATAAGAGGGTGAGAGATGCAATGTCAGTGGCCACACCTGTGGCAGTGCTACAGGGTGGGTGCAGCATTACCATACATCAATGGAATATTCCCATGATACTACCCCATCTGGACATCTGTTTATCACTACAATGCAGAAACACAATATATCTATGACATGTCAGATATGCATGATCTACCTGTACTAGTGCGGATGTAAATACAACAGTGGTCTACTGATGTGCTCTGTGTCCTTACCTGCATGCTCCTCGGCTGGTGTGTGGATGACACCCACCTCCACGAAGGAGTCCAGTGGTTGTTGGCTGTCCAGATGGGCAGGTGCCACGAGGCTGGTCAGGAGCTCCTCCACATGTGTCAGGGGGGGATGGATGGCATGCCCCCCGCCCATGGTGAGGCGATTCCCCAGACCGCAGCAGCATGCTGATGGGCATTGCAAAGCAGGTCAGTACAATGATGCTGGACCTGCTCATAACTGCGGTTGTGCAGTCTGACATCATTGACCCGGGGGACTAGGTCATTCCACAGGGAGGTCTGCTCCTGTTGCTCATGTGTGGCCCTGCCAAACAGCACTGGATAGTGCCGGATCATGTGCTATCAACACTTCATTCTCCGCATGGGAATAGGTGGGCAACCGTGCATGTGCAATCTTGGCTGAAAGACATAAAGATGGAAACAGGTGCCATCTTGGCTGAAAGACATAAAGATGGAAACAGGTCTGAGCAACTCATACGGCAAGGTTACCACAGTTCGTAATACACATCTCTGTCACCGCCCCCCACCATATCAGCTTCAACAAACTGTACACACAACTCATTAGGTATGGCTACAGCTTTCCTACCAGTTGGACAGATATTGTATTGTACCACACTTTCTGCTATGTGATTGTAGCCATGTCACCTGTGTGGACACTATCATTCCTGGCCTGTTACAGACTATTCACCTGCATGCCATTGTCAGGGCTACTATGGTTCCATGTATGCCAGTGGTATGGCTGCTCTGAGATTGCTGCACATCTGACATTCTGTGTTATTGGGGATATCTATGCATGCTGTTGGACATTTACCAGGATTGTGTAGACTATTACTACCAAAATATGTTCTATAACAGTGACACAATAACATGTATATGTTCTATTGGCCAGCATATCCACCTCTCCAGACTCATCTGCCTATGATACCTGGCCACATCACATGTGTGTCTCAACCTGGGGCTTCCACATGTACTATTCCAGCAGTACAATCAGGTGGAACCACCCAGGGGATTTTGTCCCCCCTCCCCCAGGCACACACAGACCATGTTCCTGTCCCCTGAGCTCAGGTCTAGGGTCTGTTCCATACCAGGCTCCACAGACACATGAGGGATGTGCTACATCAGTCTTAGGCACCCAGTACACATTCACAGGGCCAAAATGCTCCTCCTGCTCAGCCTCCAGACCAGGCATCTTCAGGATGTGGACTGCTGTTGTGAGTAGTAGTGGGTGGGAGGCTTGTTCCCATTGTGCCAATATTGGGGCCCATGGGGTGTCCACATCACAGACTACACGCACCATCCATGGTATTTACCAACCACATGTGTCACATACCACCCCTGTAGAGTGTCCTCTCTATCTAGCAATCCTGACCACTTCCACATGTGTACCTGTTATACTTCCCCATATTCCCATTGCATACTTCACAGATAGGGGCAATGTGGTCCCAACAATGGACTAACATGTGACATACCCATCCATGGTGCACACACTGCCAGCTGTAGATATCTGTGTGTATTGCTATGTGTGCTGGTGCCTTGCACATAGCATGCATTACTGTGGTAGTACTATAGGGGACATGTCTTATATATATATATATATATATATATATATATATATATATATATATATATATATATGTTTGTTTGTGTGTTTGTATATATGTAGACGTGCATATATCTATATATCTATATATGTGTAGATATATGTGATGTATATATGTGCACATATATATGTCTACACATGGGTATATGTATATTTCTGGACATACATGCTGATATACATATATATCTTTATATATTATATATGTGACATATGTACACATATGCATACCTATATGTGGGGTACATTCAGACATCAGCTCCACAATCTCATAACACCATCTTGCACATCTGCACTATTCTGCCTTGCTACAACACAGACAGGTGCCACATATGGACATGGCCTGACATTAGGGGGATATATGTAGGACCTGATTGCAGGTAACCCTATTACACACCTATGGCATTCCAACATGCTGCATTACAGACTAACCTGAGTATCCTGTCAGTGGTGGGCCATGGCTCCCACATGTCCATCATAATGGCATTACTTCCACCACCAGCTATTGGCCATGTAATATACATACTTCCATTTACACAACACACACTATGATGGCTTACATCTTGTCTTTCAGTGCTGACCTGCACACTTGACGGCTGTAGCCCACTATCCACAGGGACAGACACTATTGTCCATACCAGTTGTTGTGTTGAACATCATCACAACAACACCTGATGGCACATATAAATCATTCCACATCATCTATCCCATTATGATGGACCAGGTACTACATTCTATTGCATGTATATATACTTCACATACCTGTTGTGAGAATGATGTCTTGTTGACTGACAGCTGGCTAAATGTCTTTGACTCAGGCTTTTATTTTGAAGAGATTTGTCTTTCTTTCTTCTCTCTCTCTCTCTCTCTCTCTCTCTCTCTCTCTCTCTCACTCTCACACTCCCTCTCTCTCCAGTAAATGGATTGAGCTGCTTTGAATAAATTGCAGCCTGGCTTTAGTAGGTGATGCCCATGATCAGGTGATGGTCTCTGCACCAGTCAGTGTATTCCACTTGCTAACTGCATACAGCTTGCTGTGTAGTACTTCCAATTACCACTGTCATGGCAACCACCTACTATAAATCCCTACATCATGTGGATGTGGTCCCTTTACCTTTCCTGTGTGATGGACATCCTTCCTGTGTGTGGGCATCAGTGTTACAAACAGCAGGTAGCAATATCTCTTATAGGAGAACTGGCACACTCAGGCCAGTTTCATATTTGTAGGAAGTTCCAGAACTACAGACAGAGTGTGAGTAGAGTTTTGTTATGCTTTGTATAGTACTGGTGTCACAGGGTGTATGTGTACATACTAGTATACCTTGGAATGCAGTCTGTCAGCATAGTTCTCAACTCTGGCCCTATCCTCTTTTTGGCCAAAGGTGTGCCTATCATGTTTTGGCTGTCCACCACACAGGTCCTGTGTCAGATATTTCATTGGCAGTGTATGTGTTGAGTGCAATCAGTACATGGCTACATCCATTTGTTTCTAATCTCAATTCCCTGACTAAGGGTATGTTGCAGACTATCCTGTAACACCAGTGACTTGCTTAGTGTATGTTAACAGTTTTCCACATATGGGCCTGTGTTCCAGCCTCTGTCCTCCACCTACATACCAAGCTTTGCACATATGACATGCTGTCAGGGTTGTTCTGTAGTGGGCTGTGAGTATATCACACTGCCATTGCTGACATCATTCCACTGCTGTTGTATCCACCACACATATGGTGGGGCTGGGGCCATATATGTGTGGGTTCACCTACACAATACATGTGTGCTCTTATGCACTCCGGATGCCAGTGTATGTAATAGTGGTATATGGCCCTGTATTATTGAGTCTAGGGGGGATGTAGCATAAATAACCTAGGCTGTTACAATATGAGGGGGTATCAGGATGAGCTACCTTAAGGTATCTGGATGTACAGTACCATACAATTCACCTATATTTACATTACTTACATAAACTGTGTTAATGCAGGCCTACTGCTTCCTGCTATACAGACTGTTCTGTTTGTCAGTGTGCTTGTGATGGTGTCAGTTATGCCTCATTATGTAACAGTTACATCCCATTTGGTCAACTGAAGTGTTTACCACCTAGTGATTTTGTACAGAGTGTAGATAGAGGCTGCTGAACTATACACCTGCATTACTTACTGTTGATTGTTTGGTATCCTGTGGCCCAGTCTGTCTGTACTATTGTGCAATTTGAAGGGCTTGGCCTGGACAGCAACAGTTGTGAACCTTTCCAAGCTACTGTATTGGTATAACTGTTTCACAGTTTCATTACTCTGCTGTTATGGATGTCAGTGTCTGAACAGCTATATGACATGGCATATAAAACTGTAATAGTACACAAATAAAGGTTTTCCATTTCTGCAAACCTGTGTGTGGTGTTTTATCCTATGACATCTCTGTGGGTATATGTTGCAGGCAACGATTGTCATTTGTATGGGTGGCTCATACAGTGTCCAGTTAAGCTGTTAACTGTAGGCATAGTGGCTGTTCCATATTTTATGCACCTTCTACATATGTATCTTACTGTACATATCTCTGTGTGTGTATGTGTAGTCATATGAGGGTAGTGTGACAGCGGTAAGGTCTGTGGTGGGAGTTTCGGATGCGTTTAAGGTGGAGGTAGAATTACATCAAGGATCAGCTCTGAGCCCTTTCTTATTTGCAATGGTGATGGACAGGTTGACAGACGAGATCAGACAGGAGTCCCTGTGGACTATGATGTTTGCAGATGACATTGTGATCTGTAGTGAGAGTAGGGAACAGGTGGAGGAGACCCTGGAGAGGTGGAGATATGCTCTAGAGAGAAAATGAATGAAGGTCAGCAGGACTAAGACAGAATATATGTGTGTGAATGAGAGGGAGGACAGAGAAATGGTGAGGATGCAGGGAGTAGAGATGGTGAAGGTGAATGAGTTTAAGTGCTTGGGATCAACAGATCAGAGTAATGGCGAGTGTGGAAGAGAGGTGAAGAAGAGAGTACAGGCAGGATGGAGTAGGTGGAGAAGAGTGTCAGAAGTGATTTGTGACAGACGAATACCAGTAAGAGTGAAAGGGAAGGTCTGCAAGAGGGTAGTGAGACCAGCTATGTTAAACGGGTTGGAGACAGTGGCACTGACAAAAAGGTAGGAGAGGAGTCAGAGCTTGACGTGGCAGAGTTGAAGATGTTAAGATTTGCACTGGGTGTGACGAGGATGGACAGGATTAGGAATAAGCATGTTAGAGGGTCAGCCCAGGTTGGAAGGTTTGGAGACAAAGCCAGAGAGGCAAGATTACTTTGGTTTGGACATGTGCTGAGGAGGGATGCAGAGTATATTGGGAAAAAGATGCTAAGGATGAAGCTGCCAGGTAACAGGAAAAGAGGAAGGCCTAAGATAAGGTTTATGGATGTGGTGAGAGAGGACATGGAGGTGGTTGGTGTGACAGAGCAAGATGCAGAGGACAGGAAGAAATGGAAACAGTTGATCTGCTGTGGTGACCCCTAATGGGAGCAGCCGAAAGAATATGTGTCTATGTGTATGTATCCTGAGGATGTTGATAGCCTCCACATTTTACATTTCCTATGGGAGCCAGACTGTGCTGCATGATATGTTACCAATACCAGCCTGACATCATACAGGTGGGATGTAGTAACATCTTGTGCCCATGTTGCATCAGGTCCTGGTTATGGGATCTGCATCACTTGGTAGTGTATTGCAGGGCGGATGTGTTTGGCTGTGGGGGGGTATACCTATTTGTACAAGACGTATATTGTTTGGTGCCTCTCAACCCCATTAACGGTGCATGTGGACATATATGTTTTAGTTAATCTACCATTGTTATCTACAGATGTATGGCCATATATATACCTATATATATATATATATATATATATATATATATATATATATATATATATATATATATATACCTATATATATATACCTATATATATATATATATATATATATATATATATATATATATATATATATATACATATATATATATATATATATATATATATATCACAAAACTAGACCCAACAAACACCAATGTAATATCCAAAAAGCAATAATCCCAAAGATGGAGAAAAATAGCAGCAGCAATAAATCCACAGAAGTAAATCCACAGGAAAAGATCCATCTAAAGTAAACCTCAAAAACCCTTGCATCTGATTAATTTAAGTCAAAAAATCATGTAACATGGCTTCTGTGCCAACTTGTATAGGTTTAAGAGGCTTCAATGTCAACGTTACCATCTTGAAGCCAGTGTTCAGAATAAAGTTATTCCGTGGGGTTTATGCATTTTAAACATGCCCACTTATGGAAATGCGTACCCCAATTTGCTTGTAAGGTGGCAGTATATTAATCTCTCAGCTAGCAATGCCTATCTACAGCTTCTTATTGATTTTTTCAAGCCTATTGAAGTGGAATTAACTGTGGCTATTGTAGAGCAACAAACAAAGTTAACTAAATTGTATGGCATTGATCAGACTGCTGTTTTCATGCATGACCTTATGGACAGAATAACTAGATATGAGAGCAATTTACTTTCCATCAAAGAAATTACTCAGGGACATGGATGATTTTTCTAAAAATAATGTCTTTGTCTGGCCGAAGTCTGCCACAACCAACAGTGAGCATTCAGCTATTAGTAATAAAAGAGAATCTACTGCTGTGCCTGAACGAACCATTGATACAACGCAGACTAAAATGGCTAATAGAGAATCCACTACCACTGTGGATTTGAATGTTGGTAGAACTGCTGCAACTAACTCATCAAATTTGAACGATGAGTTAGTGTTATATGATAAGTTGCTGGAGGGCACTGATAGACCTGGACTTGTCACTTTTGTGTATTTCACTCCGGCTGAAACAACCAACACAGTGCATACTCCTATTACTGATGATGGTATACAACGCAGTAGTACCATCGTTCGACGTAAGATTCAGCTAGATAGGCTGCAGGTCGGTAGAATTGATGATACTGACCCTCCTGCTGTTCCCTTTCCGATCAGGTCGGGAAGGAAGCGTTCTATTGACCAAGATTTTTTAAGGGGAGCAAAATGAAGGGAGCCAAGCAGGGACAATCAGAGTCACTACTACAAGAGAACATGGACACACAGTCATTAGTTGTTAACTTATCACGTCATACTTTGACAACAGATGAATCCAATGTCCTAAATAGGGGCCTGGGATTTGTGCCCACTACGTCAATGGACATTAGTGAAGCTTTGTTATCTGTAAGGCTGTTTGTTAGGAATGTTTGTCTGAAACTTGCCTTTAATAATACCACCAGTAATAATAGCAGTATGTTTAAAAAGAAGAGCTTATATAATCCTCATTTGCAACCTAACTTGGAGGTATTCCTGAAAGCTGTAGAGAATGATTTGTATGACACTTAGTGACTGTAGTTCGTTGCTGGACAACAATTTATCCCAAGGTGAATGTAAAGCCTTGGAGGACCTTAAACATAATGACACCATCATTATCCACCCTGCGGATAAGGGTGGTTCGATTGTGGTTTTGGATAGACAGTTTTATTTACAATCCATGATGGACATGCTTGGAACAGATGCATATGAGCAATTATCATTTGACAATGTTAATGGTTTGGTATCTAGTGTACATAATATGTTGATAAAATGCAAATCTTTGAATTTGTTGACTAATGATTTATTTAACTATTTTTATGTTGAGTCTCCGTTGATTCCCCGTATAAATGGACTCCCTAAAGTACATAAGAGCTTAATAGCTCCCCCTTTCAGACCCATTGTTGCTGGGTTTGCTTGGTTAACCGAACCCATTTCTATCTATTTGGACTCTAAACTGAAAGAAATATTAGCACATTTTGATTATGTTTTGAAAGATACGGGCCAGTTCCTAAGTGATTTATATAGTACTGTCACAGGGTTGGGATACTTGGATGGGATCATTATGGTAACTATGGATGTGGTGTCACTCTTTACTTGCATACCTAACAAGGAGGGTATTGAATTAGTCAGGGGCTTAATGTTAGTCCATAAGAACATCACTGGAGTTGATTTGTTGTGCCTTCTTCTTGAGACTGTTTTAGACAATAATATCTTTGTCTTTGGTGATAAGTGTTTTAGGCAAGTACGAGGAGTGGCGATGGGCACTAGTTGTACCAATTCTTACACCAATTTGGTTATGGCGGCATGGGAGAAAGAGGTCATGTTGGTACACCCCTGCATCGTCTTTTTCAGACGTTTTGTGGATGACCTATTTCTCCTATGGAATGGCACAGAAGCCATGTTACATGATTTTTTGACTCAAATTAATCAGATGCAAGGGTTTTTGAGGTTTACTTTAGACAGTTCTCGTTATTCTATCAACTATATTGATACCACGATATTTAGGTCTGGTGAACAGTTGAGTACCAAGCTTTACCGGAAACCCTGTCACAGACCGGGGTTTTTGTCTAGGGATAGTATGCATCATCCCAACACTTTTCGTAACATTGTAATTGGACAGACACTTAGGACTTCTAGGCTTTGCTCTGATCATACTTTATTTTGTGATGAGTTGGATAGACTGAAGGACAATTTTGTTAAAAGGGGGTATCATACGGGTGAACTACAAGATATTTGCTCATACACGCGTAGGAGTAGAAGTAATAAAGGTAAACCTTATTTTTCTGAAGCATGGGATAGAGGTCTTAAGAATGTGAGTGATTCAAAACTATCGCTAGTCCTGCCTTATAGCAACAACATACGGACAATTCAATGTGCTATTTCGGATAACTGGGGTATGCTCTTGGTAGATGAGCATACCAAGGACATTGTGGGTAATTGCCCGAAATAATTACCCACAATCTAAAGAATTTGAAACAAATGTTATGTTTCCCTGTTTTATCTCCTTCTGATGATATTTTGGTTCCAAATTTTTTGGACAGAGGCACTAAGAAGTGTGGTTCATGCCCGCAATGTGCCTATATAGATGAGTCCAGATATTTTAGAAGTTCGAACACTGGTAGACTATGGGAAATTAGATGTAGTTCTACATGCTCTACACGTAATGTTGTTTACGTTGCCCATTGCCAAGTTTGTTTCAAGTTTTACGTCAGCAAGACCAATAGGTCTTTGAGGGAACGTATTCGTGACCATTATTACTGTCTGAATAGAAAGGAGACCCATAGCGCACTTTCCAAACACACCCTTTTGGAAGGACCAGACCACATTTTTATGTTCCAGGTATTTTATGTTCAATCAGTTAGTATTAGGGGTGGTGATATAGTTAATCTTACTGAGGAGGCAGAATTACGATGGATTCTGCATCTGGCAGCACATAGGGGACTGGGAATTAATGACTATGTGCCCCTCAAACCAGCCCTTAAGGCGAGACCACTTAAGTGAGTTTGTATTCATCTATTTTGTAGCGCAACTTGGATCATTTATATGATCCATTATTCTATCCCCAGGGTTAGTCCGTTTAAGTGAGTTTATATGTATTTCTTTTGTAGTTTGTCATTG
Organism: Protopterus annectens; assembly: GCF_019279795.1. Lineage (NCBI taxonomy): Eukaryota > Metazoa > Chordata > Ceratodontiformes > Protopteridae > Protopterus > Protopterus annectens. The sequence goes on along the minus strand of NC_056741.1, from coordinate 972,702,063 downwards.
TAACTTTGATTATTTTTATGATCAATTATTATATGCTAAGATTATTTGGGTGTTTTTATGCATTTGAATGGATATTCTTGAAGTTCTTGATGTTTTATAACCATATTGTTTGCTGCTAGTTTTATATGGTCACATATCTTAGATTGACTGTGATTTTATTTATGTGATTTTTATTTATACATCATGTACTATTTGGAGCGTATTGCTTTAAGCTGCTACAGGAAATGATGTGTAACATAAGCTGCTACAGGAAATGATGTGTAACATAAGCTGCTACAGGAAATGATGTGTATAAAAGCCAGCTGGCTTTTTCTGTTTTTATAACGTCTGAGGAAGCGGTTTACCCATGAAAGCGCTTACGTATTAAAAGTTTTTTGGAAGTTTTGTGTCTTATCCAGCAAGTTTCTTGGAAGTTTTGTGTTTTATCCAGCACTATTAACGTTTTACGTGGATCTTTTCCTGTGGATTTACTTCTGTGGATTTATTGCTGCTGCTATTTTTCTCCATCTTTGGGTTTATTGCTTTTTGGATATATATATATAGATATATAGAGATTATATATATTATATTATATATATATATATATATATATATATATATATATATATGTATATATATATATATATATATATATATATATATATATATATATATGTATGTATGTATGTATGTGTCGATGTAGGCATTTGCATGTATATATGTTCATATATATTTATATATATATATATATATATATATATATATATATATATATATATATATATATATATATATCTACACATATATAGATATGTTGTATCTGTTTAGATATTAATATATTTACACACATACATACATCTAACTGTTGGAATACATTCTCTGTACTGTTGCATGACTGGGCTGGATGATATGTTTTTGAAAACTAAAAAACAACAAAGGCAAGGGTTTAAGCCAAAGAACAACTTTATAACAGATAAAGTAAGTGCTTTTGAACACTGCCAATGCGTGAACTTCTTCAGACAAACAGACACTTTCAAATATTACAATATATAGAAAAATTCTCTCTATGACATCATAACCCCTCTTAAAATTTAAAGGTACATAACATGAAAAGATGTAAAAAACATTTTAAAATGTGCTTATAATACACACACACACACACACACACACACACACACACACACACACATACACACACACACACACACACACACACACAAAGCACCAATATAAACAATATAAGAAAAATATATATGAAAAAAAAAAAAAAAAAATATATATATATATATATTAAAGAACTGGTTCCAGTCTCATTAGTTTATAACATATCTCATCATCAGTTAACTGACGCTCAGTTGTCTATTTTGAATAAAGGTATGGGTTTCATACCCTCTACAACTATTGACACCAGTGATGTTCTTATAGCTGTGAGGCTCTTTGTCCGTAATGTTTCCCTCAAGCTTATGTTCAGGGACGATAATACTATGACCACTACTTTCAGGAAAAAGAGTACTTTTTCTCCCCAGGTATCACCTGCATTGGAAGTGTTTTTGAAAGCCGTTGAAGATGACCTATACAACGGCCTTATGAACAATGATTGGACTTGTAATGACAATCTAACTATAGATGAACGTAGAGCCCTGACTAATCTGAAAAATAATGACTCTATTATCATCAGGCCCGCTGATAAAGGAGGACAGACTGTTGTAATGGACCGTACATTCTACATAGAATCTATGTTGGCGTTACTTAACACCGATGCTTATTCAGTTGTGACAGCAGACTGTATTAATGAGATCATCTATAGCATTAACACCATGCTTGTAGAATGTAAATTACTGAATTTAGTCACTGTCGAGCTATTTAATTATTTCAAAGTAGATTTTCCCTTAATACCTAGGATTAATGGCCTTCCCAAGATACACAAGCACGCTGTACATCCACCATTTAGACCTATTGTAGCTGGTTCAGGCTGGATCACTGAGCCCATGTCTATATATTTAGATTCTAAGTTGAAACTGATCCTGAATAAATATGATCACATACTCTGTGATACAAGGAAATTTTTAGCAGATTTACATGCAGCAGTTAGTACTATACACAATCTTCAAGGGACCATTCTTGTTACCATGGATGTGATTTCTCTATTCACATGTATTCCTAATTTTGAAGGAGTACAATCTGTCAAGTGTCTATTGAATGAGTACTATACACAAAAGGAAAGTGATTTCCTTTCTCTCTTAATTGAGACAGTACTAGAGAATAACATCTTTATTTTTCAGGAGAAATTTTATAAACAACAGTGTGGAGTAGCCATGGGGACCAGCTGCGCTAACTCATATGCTAACCTCGTCATGGTCGCATGGGAGAAGGAGGTCATGCTCAATCACCCTCTTGTCCTTTTTTACAGGAGATTTGTGGATGACCTCTTTCTCCTATGGAACGGTTCCATGACAGAGTTGAATGAGTTTTTATTCAGCATCAACAGTAAGGAAGGCTATTTGAGATTCACAATGGAAGCTTCTTTAACATCTATTAATTTCCTTGATGTGACCATTTATTTTAGCAATGATGGTCTTGGTACTAGGCTTTACAGGAAAGAATGCTACAAACCAAGTTTTTTACATAGAGAGAGTATGCACCCTCCGTGTACATTTAACAACATAGTTATTGGCCAAGGCCTTAGAATTTCTAGATTATGCTCTGAAGAATCAGTATATAAGAAGGAATTAGAATTATTGAGTAATAATTTTAAGGCCAGGGGTTATGATGGTAGAGAGGTGGATAGTTTATGCGCAACCACTAACAAACTTAGACGGACTAAAGGCAAACCTTATTTTTCTAATAATACATCTGCTACAATGACCCGGAGAAACAAACAGAGCCTATCATTAATGATACCCTTCAGTCAGCAACATCATCTTGTACATGATATATTATGTAAAAACTGGAATATATTAATGACAGATGAAACTGTTAAGGAGATCGTTGGTAATTGTCCAACTTATGCATACACAAACCTGAAGAACCTGAAACAACAGTTATGCTTCCCTAATTTATTGACAGGTCTAGATCAACATCTATGCAGGTTGGCACGAGGGACATTTAGATGTGGTAAGTGTCCACAATGCCCCCACATAGACCAATCAAGGTTCTTCAGGAATTCCAACAATGGCAAACTCTGGGAGATCAGGTGTCATGCCACATGTGACACACGCAATGTAGTATATGTAGCCTGTTGCCAGGTTTGTTTCAAATTCTATGTTGGAAAGACAAATCGATCACTCAGAGAGCGGATACGTGATCATTTGTACTGTTTAGCTAGAGGTGAGAACACTAGTGCTATTTCCAAACATATTCTAACAGAAGGGAATGCACATTACTTCACTTTTCAGGTCCTTCATGTACAACCCATTAATATACGAGGCGGTGACATCACGAATTTAACTGAAGAAGCAGAGATTCGTTGGATATTTCGACTAGGGGCACATCGGAATAGGGGTCTTAATGAATCAGTTTCTCTGAAACCAATTCTGAAGGCTAGGCCTATTTAGTTATTGATACTGTGACAGTCTCGTAGGACATGTTGCCTTTGGCTTGTCACTTTAGTTCTCTCAGTTACATTATTAGGTTATTCCACCTTAGGATCTCCATTAGTATAGCCACATTAGCCAGTATATATTTCATCTAGTTAGTTATAGGCACGGTTTGCATTACTATGGCATAGCTTCATTTATGCAATGTATTTCACATATGATATGCTTTCCCCTTTTATACGCTCCTTTAGATATATTTTGAACATGTAGAAGATCGTTTTATCCTACTTTGCGTGTTGGAATCCAATATATTTAATTTTAGCATGACATGTTCACAGGGATCAGTAATGACATGTTGAACTGATTGATTAAGTTTTTTATATATGTTTCTATATATGTTTTTATCATCATTTTTAGAGTTTTGTATGTCATTAAGTGGTTTACCTTTAAATGTTTAGAGGATCCTTTATAAAAGGGACCCATGATGTCACGTCCTGTTCATAACGTCTGAGGAAGCGGAGCAATCCGTGAAAGCGCTTACGAATTAAAGTCTTGTGATTTTACATCTTACTGGCATCTTTTTTGCTTACCAGTACATTGGATTTATTGTGCCTTGCCAATTGGATTTATTATTTGCAGCAATATCGTTGAACGTTATTTGTTTCCTGGACTTGACGAACGGGAGCAGCGTTTATTTTTCTGCTATCTTCTGTTATCTCCTCTTGTTGGGTATTTGTGTGTTTTTTATATATATATATATGTAAATACATTATATAAATATTACATTATTGACACAAATACAAATCACCTCTCAAGAGATTTCTTTCTCAAAACACATTTTATACAACAAGAATCATTCAACCCTGGGTAGACAAAAGCATTACGCCTAAGTTGCCAATAAAGCTCTTTTTCTTCAAATAGTATTTGCCATGGTCCACCTCAAGATTTATAACAGCATGCATAGATATTCCCATTAACCCAGACACCAGATACAGAAAAGTTGCATAGCAAACAGAACACATGCATATATGGGACCACAGTGGTAATAAAAACAGCATGCAGGTACATTGATGGCACCATGCCACTAATGTTGGAATAATTCAATATAGCACATGCATGGGAACCATGAAAAGTTTTATCAAACAAATGGACATTATCAGAGTCATTACGTACCAGTTGGGGTGGGTATGTTGATTATTGTTGGAGATATGGTGAGGGAGAGAGAAAGGTGTCAATTAGCAACTAGTATATTTCTGTAGTCCACATTCTTTTCCTAGTCAGTGCTGTTATCTGTACCTTACAAGTCTTACTACACTACCCTATAGCCTTAGTTTGGACAGTGATATGGCTGCCGTCATCATTAGACATGAACCAGTTTTACCTGCAGTATACACCTCTTACCTGGTATACCTGTGGAGGGAATGTTTGTCAACACTAACTGTTTCTACACATACTCCTGGATTCTGGGTTGATGTTTTGCACATAGTTATCCATCTCTTTCTGCACAGACTCTGGCCATGTGTTGACCACATGCTGGTATGACAAGACATATCTAGAATATCGCCCTCTTCCACCTTTAGTGACCTGATGCACACATATACATGCTTTCCTACACAGTTATTATATTATGTAGCACAGTGTGGGTGACAGTGACCAGTGATACTTTGTTATTCAGAGAAACTGTAATACTCACAATTCCCTACAATACCAGAGTGAACAGTACCAGTACAGGTTATAATGGTCTGTATTTCTCAGCACAGTGTTCGTATCCAACGTACCTGTGGAAGCAATATTTGTTAGCACTACTTGACTGTTGCCACACAAAGTTCCAGATTACACATTAGTATTATGCACATACATCTCACTCTGTTACTGTACACACTCTGGTCACAGCTTGAGAACATGGGAGTGTAGATAGGACATACTTGAAATATTACTCTAACAGTTTTGGGAGATGCTACAGTGACAGGTGTATTCTCATGATGTTTGACAATCACTTGTATTCCCTGTTTGCTTGTTAAACATCTGGGATCATCCCACAGAATTGCCAGGGGGACAGGCATCAGATATGGCACATATACTGGAAATTCTGGCCTCATCTGTACAGTTGTGGTGTATGAATCTGTATGCAGCCTAATTCCACTCCCAGGATTCAGACCATGGCTGTGTCTGCTACAACTTAAACACTGTCCATCACAGTTGTGTCTGCTATATAGATATTGCTGTATATCTCCTATCTGCTTTCTGTCTTATTAGTCCCCTGTGCTTTTGCATGCTGACCTTGTATTACAACACTCATATACAGATTTCCTAGACAATTATATGTTGTAGGACAGTGTGGGCGACAGTGATGTGTAATACCTCATTATTCAGAGCAACTGCATATCATTCTTGTATTTCTGGGCACAGTGTTGGTATCTGACAGACCTGTCTGAGGAATGTTTATTAAGACTACCTGAATGTTCCCACACACAGTACCAGATTCCACATTACTGTTATACATATACATCTCACTCTGTTACTGTACACACTCTGACCACAGCTTGACAAGTTGGGGTGTAAATCGGATATATGTAGTCACATAAGCTATTGGGGGGTTGCTAATGTGCCAGCTTTGTTCTCATAGCTGTGTGTCAATCAGTTATATTTCCTATTTGCTGCCTATAGATCTGGGATCATCCCACTGATTTCCCAGGGGGACAGGTTGATAGGCAACAGATATAGGCCACTTTATTAGACATTCTGGACATATCTGTACAGTTGTGGGGTATGATTTTGTATGCGGACTACTACCACTGGCAGGATTCAAACCGTGGCTGTGTGTGCTAAAGAATAAACAACAGTTCACATCACAGTTGCATGTGTTATTCATTTTTTACTGTCTGCATTTTCCCTGTTTACTGTCTATGTGTCTCTCAGTTGTACTAAATGACCTCTGGGGATTACACCTGTCATATACAGGCATTCCTACACATTCAATTCATGGTGCACGGTGTGGGTAACAGACAGTGCTTAATACTACAGTACTATTACATGATTGCATATCTACATTACCGTATGATACCAGGATATCCAAATGCAGTCCAGCAGTTAGACCTGTTTTGTCAGGCTATTACACTTTTATTGACTTACAAACAGTATGAGACTCTTCTTGCCATATTCTCTAGTGTAAGCAGTACTTGCCTTGAACAATACAGGTTTTATACAAGCTGTTAATTTACTACTACTTTTATTTTTATTTCCTTTGACAGTAAATAAATGAGTGTTACTGACCTGCCTCACATCGCAACCTCGCCAGGCGACTGATGTGGGCCACCTGGTTCACGTTCCACTCCATTGCAGCTGTGGGGGACATAAGAGGAATATTTAGACATACATGATATACCTGAGCTGCCAATTATTACACATATACTTGGGTGATAATTACACATGGCTGGAACATCCCCTGATGCTCCAGTCTCTTGGAGCCACTCCTCCAAAACACCCCCTTACACCGTTTCAGGTCAGCATAGTGGTGCCTGACCGGCTCACCAGTTCGGGGTATGCCAGTGGCACTGGTGAGGTCTCAGGCGAGATGGTCCCAGGCCTCCACCTTATATTGGGAGCCCTGGTACTGGCCCTGCAGCAGTCTATGATCATGGTCTTTGACAAGGAGTCCTGCCATAACCTTGGACTCCTGGATGGATCAGCACTATGCCCAAAAGTGCACACCTTCTCCCCTTACTGCCATAGTGCCTGCAAGGGGAAGCTACAACCAGACCAGTTATGAGATGTATTCCCGCCTCTTGGGTTTAAATAGGGCTGGTTTCCCCCATATTTTCATGATTGGATGGTTTTGAAAAGGCTAAGCTATGGGCAAACCTGCTTAACTAAGGTTGGCATTGTTTAAAGGGGTGTAACACTGGGCACATTGAGTTAGCTAGCCTACACATTGCTTAGCATTGCTTGACCTCCTAAGCTAGTCTGTGCAATGCTTAGCATTGCTTACATAAGACTCTGCATTATTTTTTTCTTTTTGGCATTGATTTTTTATTTATTACATCTTGTATATCTGCCTGGTGTCCATGATTAATGTGTACATACACTCTATGGGGTCCTTGTGTTTTATTGGGGACTTCAACACTCCATTACAGTTATACCTCACTTCTGGGCTTACTGCTGTACTCCAGTTCACATATTTATGTTATCTAGTGGGTTATGGAACATATGACTGTGTACTGATTCCTTTCACGGGTTCAGTTTGGTTTTACTGTGGTGAGGACTTGTGTGCTGATACCTCATTCTTCTGTACTTCTGTGATGGCTTGGTGGTTAACTTCTGTGACTATGGTGTATATGGTCCTGGATTCGAGACCTGCATGGTTGTTTATTTTGTTGATGGGCAGAACAAGGGAGGTTGGATACTGAGTGATTAAGGCACTTTTGAGCAGTTGTAAGTGGGTTTGCACAATGGTAAGCACTGCTAACCTGCCGTTACATCTGCTTACAGAGAGTTAGCTTTAGAATTGCTTAACCTGTGTAGACATTGCTTACTGCTGCACAAATGGGCTTAAGCCCACTTACTAGTGCTTAAATATGTTTACTACTGCTTATTTATGCTTAAACCTTTTTACTAGTGCCTTATTCATTATGGCACTGACACCTCACATGTGCATTTACTGCAGTATTCCAGTTCATGAAAATATGTTATTTAGTGGGTTATGCAACATAAATATTAGTCATAACGTGCTTTGCCATGGAAAATGGAATGTGCTGCAGTAGCACTCAATCTGTGAATGCCTGCTCATGAGGCGAATGCTCTTCCCACTACCCTATTGCTATGCTGCTTCATTTGCATATATCTTCCTTGTTATCCTCTTCAGCCATTTAAGCTGCATTAACCATAGCTATGCGATGGGCACACCTGCGCACCTACGGTTAGCTTTAATCGGATTTTTAAAAAAAAAAAGTTTTTTCATTTTATGTATGTATACTGTTGCTGTTGTACACAAGGGGGACTGTTGGTAGGGATATCTGGTCACCTATGAGCAGTCTCGCTTATTTCATACCCCTTTCTGCTGTTCTTCATTGCGGGGGCATGTATATTCTGAGAGCTCTGCTCTCAGACATGCCCCCTGCACTCTTACATGCTCCGTGTAAGCCTAGGAGCTCAGGCAGCGAGTTTCATTATTATGCATGGTGCGCTGCCGTCCTGCTCCTAAACGGCCACCTCCGTACAGGACGAAGCTAATCCTGCACAGAGGAATAGTAAATCCAGGGGGTTTTCTATGTCCTTATTGATGAGGATTTCTCTGCCAAAAACATGAAGGTTAATAATTCAAACAATAAGCAAGGAAGTGAATAACTAAATGTGGTGGATGGGGCTGTAGACACTTTAAATACAAAAAATACAAACATTAGCATACAGAGATTACATACTTGAAGAGTTAAATAAAACCTAAGAAACTGAACCACCTCTGCTGTTGTAATGTCATACTTGGTCCCCATCTTTCTCTTACTGTCTTTTGTTTTTTTTTTTTTTTTTTTTTTATCCTGTTCTGAATAAGACTCCTAATGTTAGTTTATGAAATTGTTTTCATTTTCAGCTAAGTAAATATACTGACTTATAGTAGTATGAACAGTAAAACTTTCATTTATTTGTCAGTAGCACTTTATATATTCACAAAGAAAAAAGTACAAATGTGTTCTAGTTCATGATGTAATAATTCAAGATGTGTCTGTTTCCTGATCATCTGAACTAAAATAATAAGATATATGTAGTCTGTAGCAGAGTATCCATATGTTACAACCAATAATGATTTGCTGTAAAAATGTTGGACCAGTACTATGAGATAGGCTTGCATATCCAGAAAAAAAACGGTGGTTTACTATAGCAGTAACCCACGTCTGCATGTGGGTAATGCTGGATTTACCCACAGTTGGTGTGGTTTGGTCACGAGGACGAAGCCTGGGTAACCAAGCAGACAACCATGGGTAAGTCCAGCATTGCCCACACTCAGACGTGGGTTATTGCTGTTATACAATGACATTATTTAAGAAAAAAAATACTTACTTTTCTTAACTAATGTCTTTGTATAAGGGTGACATGCTGTCCTTCTGCAACTGGACATTTCCTTGAGCCTTATCTAATGTACTGTACATGCGTTTGGGACTTCCCACGCATACCCAGTACATCAGTGCTCGGGAAAGTAAGCAACAGAGAAAAGAAGACCTCTGTTGCTCCATTTTTTTTTTAATTAAAAAAAAACTTTAGGGCAGTTTACAGGTAGGAGACAGACACCATGGATGAAATACAAGGGATATCAGGTACGTGTGTTTAGTTTTAAGTAACGCACCTGATTTCCCTAGTATTTTGTCCAAGCTGCCTCTCTGGTATGTCCGGAGACTGAACTACAGATTTTATTTTTATTTTTTAAGAAATAAAAAAATTTAAAGACTATACCAACAGAAAAACATCTGGACGACTGAAAAATAAGCAGAGCATTCTGTGTACATTACATTACAGTTATCTAATGTCAGAAGTAGATGATAAGCTCATTTTGTCTGATCCTTTAAATGTATTAATTTTCTATCTCCTATCCATCCTTCATCCTTACCGTCTTTCCACCTGTCCCATCCATTCTTGAGTACCACTATGGATTCTCTGTGAAAAACATATTCTGGTAGTTCATTCCATGGATTTACTACCCCGTCTGAGAAAAAAAATATTTTCAGAGATCCAGGAAGTAGTTATCCTGCAATTCTCTTGCCTCTACCATCAACCTCACCCCTTGTCTTCCCTGTTCAGAATGTCTCCATCACAGATCTCTAACCTGATCTTGAGCACCTGTGTTTTACCAACCCTGTTTCTTCAGGTCCCATGTTAGTATAACTGTCCATATTCCTTTCTATCCATGCCACATAAGTTCCTGGTAGCTATCCCCTGAATTACTTCTAGCAGCATGATATAGTATTCCTTATGTGGACTCCAAAACTGCATGCAGTGTGCAAGGTATGATCTCACAAACACCATACAAAATGGAAAGCACTACATTTTTGTGGAAACAATCCTTCTATGGCCATATCCCAGGATTCCATTTGATGCTGCCACCACTGTCTTACCCTGCTCTTGGTCATCCTCTTCTGTTGGGATCAACACCCACCCACCCCAGATCCTTGTCCTAGTCTGTTGCCATAAGTTCCACTTCTACCAGTTGATAATTCATACAAGGGTTGCATAGTGGTCTAACTGAAGTAATTCACCTTTTTACACTGAATCTCTTTCCTGTCCACCTCTTCAGCCTTCAGAAATTCTTCATTCTACTCTTCCCTTATTCCACACTGTTGAACTATCTTGGTGTTTTTAGGAAGAGCCTGATCCCATTCACTGTTCCCTCCTATATGTCTGAGGAAAACACAGTAAGTAGTACTTACATCGGAGCACACATCTGTGGACTTTCAGTAGTCACTTCCTTAAGTTCTGTCATGGTCCCTTTTATCACCATCCTCTGTATTTTACTACTGAACTGTTCAGCTATCCATTTCCTCAGTTTTGGTCCTATCTTTAACCTCCGAATTTTCCTTTCAAGCTCTGGTGTAAGAGAGAGAGTCAAAGCCACTGCTTGCTGATGTCCAGGTAGGCTTTCATCTGCATCTTCCTGTACTTTCCTGTCCAGTTCCCTTCTTACCTAGTCATAAAACTAGATCATATTTGACTGACAGCTCCTTCTGGCTGTAAACTCATGTTGGTTACTATCCTAGAGATGGTTGACCTCTAGGAAAGTGACCAACCTTTCTATGAGCATTTTTACCATGTCTTTTCCTACCACTATTGTTAAGCTTAAAGACCTTTAGTTACCCTGATTGTTTTCTGCCTGCTCCCTCCATTACTGTAGCACAATTGCTGCATTCCAGTGCTTTGGCACTTATGTGCAAGTCAGTGATTTGTTGAAGATCTCTGTCATGGGGGTCTGCCAACACATTTGACCAAATCTGAGGACTCTGGCAGACAAACCCATTTGAGTCCTTCTGTTTTGTTCTCATTAATGTCAGTAAGATCCACCTTAACCTGTTCCCCTTCTTGGTTTGTTATCTGCCCACTGCTTTCCCATTCAGCCCTGCCTCCCTCCCAGCAAAACTCACTCTCATTACTTTCCATTATGAAGACTGAGGCAAAATATTCAATCACTACTTCTGCTTTTTTCCTAGTCTGCGATCTCCCCGCTTCCAGTCTTTGCTTAGCCTGGCCAGATCTATTTCTCCTTTCCTTATTTCAGCTATGTATCCAGAAAATACCATTTTTCTCTTTGTATCCCTTTTGCTAACTTCCTTGTGAATTTAGCCTTTGCTGTCCTTACTGTCATTGTTGACAGCCTCCTTGTACTGTGCATTGCCATGCCTTTCCAACTCCTGTAAGCCCTATCTTTTTCCATAATTGCTATCCTTACATTCCTCTGCAGCTTTGTCCTGCTTCAGTTTTTATCCTGAATAATACTTCTCTGGCCTGTTCCCAAACTTGTTTACTTCCTTAATCTACTCCCATTATAGTGTCTCACCACTGACCACCTCTCCAAACGCAGCATCAACAACCAATGCTTCTAAAATGTCACACTTTTTTCTCTGACTTTTTGTTTTTACCCTTTTCCTCCACCTTGAACCATACAGTGGCACAATCAGTGTTGGCTACTGGTGACATAACCAAGTCATACTGGTGACATAACCAAGTCATTTATGATACCTTCTTCACTGCCAAAGACCACATCAAGAATTCTGACCACTCTGGTACAGTTCTACATCTGTAGACTTAACACATCATGGACCAAAAAACTCAGTCACCTCATCCTCCCTATTTGCCCTGGAACTGAGGATTTTCCAGTTTGTTCCTGGTTGATTCCAGTCCCCTATAAATGCTATAATCTCCTCCCCACACCTTTATACTTTCCTTTTCTCTAGTTGTTTCTGGTGGAAGATGCACTTTTCAGCCCACCACCTCCCTTTATACACCTTAATTGCCAGGACACCTACCTTAATTTCTGATACTGGCTTTAGTCTGCCCTCTCTGAGCTCATAATGCAAGCATGTGTAGGCATAAAACTGTAAGACAGATTTATCGCAGGGAAGTACTGAGGTTGCAAGAATAACAATATAAACACAGTTACAATGCATAGATATTCACAAGTCAGAGCATTGAATAAACTTAGTTTTATTGAGTGGTCATGTACAGGTTATAGAGTAGAATGAGAATACCCACATGTGCTTAAGAATGATTTTCTTGACTAGAAAAAAGGGAGTAAACAGTGATCAGTACAATGAGAAAGGGACATAATAAGTAGCTATTTAATGGGCTATATGTATAGAATAAAACCGTGATAGCGATAAAGTCGAGACAAGGAGACAGGTTATGTACATATTTACAAGAGCATGATGGCCTGCAGAGAGAGCTGTATAGTAGGTAGTCGGTGTCTGGGGTCCATTTTTGAGGTAGTTTTGCAGTTAAATAATATGGCCTGTATTATTGCATTTCCAGTTGTAGTGATCCCTTTGCCACGGTTTAAATTAAATTCAGAAACCAGTGACGCTAGTGTTGTGAGGGAATATACATGGGAGAGATTGTCAGAGTTTTGGAGGAAGCACTGAAAAACAAAAGCTGAGAAGATGTTTGAAGTGAGGGTCCTGATGAGGCTTTTTGAAGTGAGGGTCCTGGTGAGGCTTGGCTTTTGAGGTTGTAGGTTGGAGCTGACTTGATAAGTTTCATTACCAAAGGAAATGGGACAGCAATTTGAAGAGAAGAGAAGAAAGCAGTAGGTTGACTCTGGCTTGAACTGGCAGCCAGTTTACTTTATCTAATATGAGCCAGTGATGTTAATTTTAAGGGAATCTGTGATAAAGCAGCAAACATTGTTCAATAAGGTTTGCAGAATTGCATCTTTTTTTGAGATGGTATTGAACAGATGTAGGCCATATTCCAGTTCAGCAAGTAAAAAATCTTTGCCAATGGCCATTCTAACCTAATAAGGATGCTCTTTAAGAGGAGTTTTTCCAGAAAGGTGATTGACTTCATTCCAGAATTGTTTGGGTGAGGGCCAGAGACTTGCTTTGCTTTCTGTTAGGTGACCTTATGCTGAAAGATTGCTTTTTTGGTGATGTTCCTCAAGGAGATAAATTGAACTCTGTTGGTAGTGGCATGGTTGGACTTCCAGTTCTTTTGAGCCTCATTAAATTTCTACATCAGAGTTTTATACTGTTTGATAAGCCACTCAGATGTGTTGTGTTAAGACTCTTGTGACTGAGGGATTGCTTGTTTTGAACTGTGAACAGCAGCTGTGAGAACTGTGTTGGAGCAACATTGACATATATGGGGTTAGTACTGGGGGCTAATCAATGTTGGAGAGGTGGCAGTGAAGTCTATGTATTTTGGGGTGCATTTGGGTCTGAAATATGGGTTCCTGTTAGATGACCGAAGATGCATTCTATCGAAAGCATCTTGGCCGAACTTAAAACAAAGAAAAGGCGGAATAGTGAAGTGGCTTTAAAGCGAATTCGTTCCCAGGGAAAGAATTTGCTTGGCTGCTTCCTTTACTTTGCTGTTTTTGGCACTGTAGTGAGATCTCGGAGCTGGTATATTTAAGTGTGTGGGGGTGTGTGGGGGAGGGTGAAGCCTCCCACTTTATGTATCCTTTCAGTTTTTTTTTTTTTTTTTGGAACAGCGATTTTTTTCCAAGGGAAAAAAAAAATTGCTGTTCTGAGCTTTCAAGATTGTGAGCTTTCGCTTACATGGGGTCAGTTTTTTGCTTTTGTAAGCATTCAGTGATATAATATAGACCCCTGAAATATAACAACTGATGTAGTATTTGTTTTTTATTTTTAATTTGGAAAGTGATAGGCTGTCACTGTCTTTATCACTCAACTTCCCAGATGATAATTACTCCCTCTGTCTACTGCTGGGCCCTTTTTCCTTACAGTCCTTCAGTGGCTGCCATCCCCTGATCAATCCTCACTGAAAACACTGCCACAGAGTCTAGCGGTTGTAGGCCTCCCTCTTTCTAGACAAAAAACAAAAGCCAGCAACTGTGAGCTATGTAACTAATTTAATTAGTTAATAAAACTAAAAAACAACAAGAATAAACAGACCGGTTTCGGCTATGGCATTGACCTAGCCTTCATCATTGTGATTTTACAGAGACATCTTGAAGTTCTTATATACATTTAAAGATAATTAATCATAGAGTTTCATTGGTGAGCTCATGAATATCCATGAATGTACCAGATCATAAATATTCATTAAGACCAGGCTGGAACAGTCCACCTAATTTTACAATCCATTTTTTCTCTTATTGCAACTTATTTGTTAAAGGCAGTTGGGATGTAATTTATTTTCAGTGACCATTATTGTCCAGGATATTGTATCTAATCACAAGTGGATCTGGACGTGGCATTGTTTACTTATTTATCTGAGGTCTCAGTATATATTCAAATATTAAAGTCAAGGCCAGATGACAAGGTCCATTTATGGGAACCTAGGATTTCACATTGATCAAAACTTTTGTTTTGACAAAATTGTGATTGATTTAACCATTTGTTTGTTTCAGTGGCCATTACTGCCCATTTCCCACTTGGAGTTTTTTCAACCATAAGGGCGTGGTACTGCATTTACCTTTTTTTTTTTTTTTTTTTTTTTTTTTTTTGCATTTATTCTTACAACTGAAGTCTGGTTTTGGCTGATATACACGTGTAACTAGTCTTTGGACTTTGACTAATACTATTTTTTACTCAATTTGTTAAGGTTCTACACCTGACATTGTTTTCTAGTTACAAATGAGTCTGCTTTTTCTGAAATTTTCCATTTTTTATATCTCAATTCCCTTTTTTATCTATTATTGCCTTGTTATAATGGATCTGAATCGGATCTCGGCCAGGCTGTCTTCTGATAAAGAAGATCTGGGTATTTTTGGGATAGGTGAACGGCCCAATGATAACAGTTTGAATACTACTGAAAACCCACAAACCCATTGTGATAAGCTATTCCAACAATTGAGCAGAAATATGAAAACATAAAGATCCCACATATGGCACCTTAAATTATTCAAAGCGTACATGGCCAAAGGGATAACCCTAGAGGGCTTAGAGTCAAAATCCAGCCATTAGTCACTGAATTAGATGAACAATTAACCAGTGAATGGTCAACAATACAACAAAACTGCTCAATGAGATTTGTGGAAACACTATCCAGATATTATGAGCGTATCATTGATAGGGAAATCATCAATGTCAGTAAATTATGTGATGAAAGCAATCAGTACATGGATCAACCATTTTTTTCCACTCAATTGTCCAAACTTAGTTCAGATTTATTAACCTTTGAACAACAGCTTAAAGATAGGAAACTCAAAAAATCACAACGGGATCAAACAGACTATGACAAAGGCCATCATTTTCAACATACCAGACACGTCAGGTTTGAAGGTGGTTATCAAAAAACCAATACCACCCCCAAATGCAAACGTCCCAAGTCCATTCTTAGGAAACAAAACAAATACATTGACTCATCTGGGGGAGATTCTTCTGCTGGTATAGATTTGGACACACAGCAGACCCCAGACTCTCCCACCCCCAAACGGAACAACAGTATGGCCCCTTTAGGCCTTACAAGAGGGGAGGCAGGAAACATCAAAAAAATAAGAAGTTTGGAGGGTCTAATGGAACTTTTGACGAACAAATAAATATTGGTCCTAGTACAAATGTATTAAATATCTCTGATGTAACATTATCTGACTCACAAACCACTTTGTTGAATAAAGGTCTCTCTTTTATACAGGGTTTTTTTGTTCCAGAAGATATATTTGCACAAGATGTTATAGCATTTTGCAGACTACTCAATTTAAAATTGTATTTTCACAATAATATCTCCAATGGTGTAACTGTTGATACATTTAAATACCACAAATCCACCTTTGTCCCACCAATGCATCCCTGTGTGAGTCTTTTCTAAAACAGTGTTCTCAACGATTTACATTTTACATCGAGTATGACTCACCCCAGGTCTAATAATCTCTCAAAGACTGATATGTCAACTCTACAGGAACTTTCTAACAACAAGAATTTGATAATTATTTCTGCGGACAAAGGTGGTGCTTTGGTAGTCATGAATTGGGCACAATATGATGCTGAGGCTCGGAGACAATTGGATGAAGCCAGATACTACACCAAAATGCCTCTTGATCTATCATCGATGTTTAAACATCAAATTGATACATTTTTGGATTCAGCAGTACAAAATGGCATCATCACACAAAACACCAAAAATCATCTTACATTGTCAGATCCAAACAGTCAATACACCTATTTTCTGCCAAAGATCCATAAAGATCCCCTGAATCCCCCAGGTTGACCAATTGTGTCAGGTAATGGTTCTTTAACCGAACCACTATCTGAATTTTTAACCAAACATCTAAAACCATTATTGAGATGGGTAAGATCCAGAATTCAGGACACAAAGGAATTCTTAGGGATTATAAATGAGATGCAAATTGAGGATCACTGGCTGCTATGCACATTAGATGTTTGTGCATTATATACCAATATACCACATTGGGCTGGGCTTGATGCCACTGAATACTGGTTACATAAATCCGAGTTATACAAACCCGGCTTCAATACTTTTTTCATTTGTTTGACTGAACACATTCTCACCAAAAATGTTTTCTTCTATGGCCAACAATGTTATCTCCAAGTATGGGGTACTGCAATGGGTGCACCGTTTGCTCCCATATATGCAGATTTATGTATGGCATACATAGAAGAACAAATCATCTATGATGTTACACATAACATTTACTTGGGGGAAATTGATATTTGGCATAGGTATCTGGATGATTGCTGGATGGTGTGGAGGTCTGATGTGGATTACTTGATGGAATTCATTGAGTATCTCAATGATAACAAGTGGGGCTTACAATTCACCATCAACCATGACCCACACAAGATCACATATTTGGATGTGTTGGTCACCAGGAATGAAGACAACACTCTTCGTACTGAAGTATTTAGAAAATATCCAGAATATAACACCTTACTCCATGCATCCAGCTTTCATCCAGCACATATCACTAAAAACATCCCCAAGTCTCAATTCATTAGGATGAGACGTATCTGTTCAGATGAACATACCTTTGAAGTCTTTCGCAAAGATTTGTCGAATAGGTTTTAAGAAAGAGGTTACATCATGGGTTATGTAATTATGCTGCAAATGTAGACAGGGAAGACCTTCTCAAATATAAACAAAAATCACAACACACAAATAACACTTTACGCTTCATCACTACATATGGTAGGAATACCAACAGAGTCATTGATGTCATCAGACGACATTGGAATATTCTCTTAGCTGACAATTTTTTGTCACAACATTTATCTGACACTATGTTCTCATTCAGAAAAGGGAAAAATCTTGGATCTTATTTCAACCACTATAAACATCAATATGATTCCATCAATCATAACATGACTCACACCTTGATCTCTGGAGGCAAGTTAGTTGGCTGAATGCCATGTGGCCACTGCAGCCATTGTATATGTGTTGAAAACCAAACAATTTTCCAGTAGTAATTGTGGCATCATATTTGATATTAAGTTTTTTGCAAATTGCAGCACAGATTGGATCATCTACATGGCTTCCTGTAGCTGTCATGCATTTTACATAGGACAGACATCTAGACCCCTCAGATTACGTATTTCTGAACACCTCAGTGATAAATGCAAGAGAATGAGAAATGCCCTTTATAAACACACTCTCAAACATACCACAGCAAAATTTCATTTTACCATTATTGATAAAATAGTAGGTGACAGATCCAACAAATCTGGATGGCACAGTAAACTAAATGCAAAAGAGAAAAAATGGATTGTGAAATTAGGTGGACTGTTCCAGCCTGGTCTTAATGAATATTTATGATCTGGTACATTCATGAATATTCATGAGCTCACCAATGAAACTCTATGATTAATTATCTTTAAATGTATATAAGAACTTCAAGATGTCTCTGTAAAATCACACTGATGAAGGCTAGGTCAATGCCATAGCCGAAACCGGTCTGTTTTTTTATTTTTATTAACTAATTAAATTAGTTACACAGCTCACAGTTGCTGGCTTTTGTTTTCTTTCTACAATGTTATTTTGAGCCGTGCAATCACTTCCGTGCAGAGGAATTCTTTTTGAGTGCTGCCTATTTCTATCCATGTGGGCTACAATGTCTTTTGTTACATGCTCATTAGTGGAGGGTACCCATGTACATGTGAGAAGTGTTCTGTGTGTCTAGTCTCATGACTTATGTTTCATGGGATATAGACAATGGCTTGGTCACTTTTACAAGAGTGGATATTCCTGTGTTCTGTAGTATAAACAACTGCTTGGCCACTTTTACAAGTGTGGATATTCCTGTGTTCTGTAACACTGACTATAGCTGGGATTCACTGCACCCTTAATGCAGATACTACAAGAGAAATATGAGTCCACACCCAAGTATATGACAGCCACATGCTTCACAGATGTACACACACACACAAAGACACGCACCAAGAGAACAAGCGAGCGTAAACCCCATCTATTAGACTGCATGATGTCTGGTGTACTACCCCAAATAATGCTGCAAAGAATGCATGAGACTATTAAAAATAGCACATACCAGTATATACCACCTGCACTTGCACACTATAGCTTGTCTGGCATCATCTTATGGCACTGAAGGGGTAGCCCATCCATACCTCTCAGCTTTCCAAAATTCTGCAGAATGCCGTGTTTTTCATCTCACATTTTGTCCATACCTCATATAAATTATTTTCTTACAAATCATTTAGGATTGTAGTCACTAAATAATGACAGAAAATTCATCTTCAGATTTAATATCCTTCAGAAAATGCATGTCAATGCAAAACTTGCTATTCTAGCAACTTTCTAAGTTTATAGGTGCAATATTCATAATCTGCTCCTGACTTTGTGTCTTTGTCACTCTGACTGTTTTTGGCTTTGTCCAGAATTCTTGTTGTTAGAGGTTGAGAAGTATAATCCCATCTTGATGGCGGTTTTATAGTTGTTAGTAATGTTAAAAGAAGCATGCACGGAAAGGCACACATGCATGACATTATACAAAAATTAAGGTGTATGTGATACCTGCCTTTGAGGGGATGGACACCAACATCAATCTCACTATCCATAGCCACCCAAAGATATCAGGAATTCTTATATGCTCATTATTGGTTGAAAAGGGAACCACCAACTATGCAATGCCTTGTCACTTCAATATTCTTGGCCTATCATCATGCACTGCCCCTCATATCTGGGGCACTGAAGTTAAAGAAAACATTGCATGACATTACATTACATGGCCTTAGCCAGATACCACATTTCCTGAAGGAACAATGTCTTCCCATAGATGTTGTTTGTGCCCACCCCTCCTGCCCCAGTAAAGCCATGCCATTCTTTCAGAATGCATTATGAAGCACATTATGGTCCACTGTTGTAAAATCCTGTAAAAGTCTGGCAGCTGAATTGCTGCTCATAATGGGGACCTGATTGCTCATATCAGGACAGGCACGATATACTTCTTGTGTCCACAAGGGTGGGACAAATAAGAATAATGAAAGGAAGGTAATTCTAAACTTCTGTCTGGCAAATGGCTTAATGGTTGTGAATACATGGTTTGCCAAGAAAGACAGTCATAAGATCACATGTGAGAGTGGACACAATGCAACTCAGGAAACTTACCCTTAGTGAAAGAATGGTATTGGGATAAATCAGAACTTGAAAAAGTAATCACCACAGAAATGGTCATCCACCATTGTAAACCAGTTGTGGTCAAAGCAATCTGTGAGCAGTGGTCTGAGAAAGCTTATAAGGTCCAGCGATACTAGGCTGAACACCTGGATGTTG
The DNA here is from genome assembly GCF_019279795.1 of Protopterus annectens. Lineage (NCBI taxonomy): Eukaryota > Metazoa > Chordata > Ceratodontiformes > Protopteridae > Protopterus > Protopterus annectens. Next base: position 972,681,646 of record NC_056741.1, on the reverse strand, counting down.
ACTTGAGCAAAGGTGTAAGTTTGCAGAAACAGTCAGGACTCTAGCACACCAGGAAGAAGTAGATAAAGGCAGAGATAAAGAAGGACAGCATCTCAAAACAGAATGAGTAAAGATGATTCAACAGATATGTGGCTCAGTCAGGTATGGAAATGAGAGACGTAAGGGGAGCAGGTGGTGGAATGCAAACATCTCAAAAGTTATGAAAAGAAAGAGTGCAGGAAAAAGTTGGAAATAGAATAGATGGGCCAGATTAGGAAGGAATAATGGTTGGTTAACAAAGAAGATAAATGATCAAATGTAATAGCAAACACAAAGATGTTGAATAAGCTCTATATACTTTTGGAAAATGTCTTAGCAGATGGCAAAAAGAAGTTCTATCATGTGGTAAGGCAACAGAAAGATAAGTTAAGTCATCAGATGCCATTCATAAGGGATGCCAGGTGCAATGTGTTCATCAGTGTGAATGTCATTAAGGGCAGATGGAAGGAGTACATCAAGAGGCTTCTGAATGAAGACCACCCCCTCCTCAGATACCTGTACTGTCTCATGCACACCCTACAATGAAAGATGGAGAACCCACCCTAGAAGAAGTAAGAAGAGCACTTAAGAAACTGAAGTTAGGGAAAGCAGTAGGCTTAGATGGAATCTGGGTAGGTATGATCAAAATGTTGTGTATGTTATGGGAGAAATGGCTTCTGCGGAACTTATTGCGGTATGCAAAGAGAGGTCCTTCTCAGCTGACTGGAAAATAAGACTTCAATGCCATAATAAAAGAGCAAATGGGACAGTCACAACTGTGGGTAGTACAGCAGTATGACACTGCTGTCACACTGCATGAAAGTTCTGGAAAGGGAGAATGATAAACAGATATGCAAAGTAGTAGAAAAAAAGATGGGAGATGATCAGTTCAGATCAGGATTCAGTAAAACCAGCCTGATGTTGGAGATGAGGAAACAGTCCAACTAGGCCTTCCAAAGCTTGAAGAAAGCATATGATGTTCCCAAAGAAGCCAGTTTGAGCAGCCCTTAGACAGAGTGAAGTTCTGAAAATGCAGGCAGAATTAGTGCAGGCTATGTAATGGTACTCAGTGACATAAGTACAGACACTATTTGAATTCAAACAAGTGTTCACAGTAGGCAATGGGTGTGTGTCAGGGTTCAGCTGTAAGTAAGTCCATTCCTGCTCATAATGGTGATGGACTACATTATCAAACAGATCTGAGAAGTCGGTGCAACATAACTCTGAATGCATATGATGTGGAACCAGTACAAGCAGACTCTGAACAAGAACTTCAGCAAATGGTAGAGAATTAGAATGCAAAACTGAATGTGCCTGAGATGAAACAGAACAGACATGGCAGTGACCATATCAGAAAATGGGGTAAATAAGAAGAAGGGAAATGTTGGAACAGGTTAACAGCTTCAGGTATCTGGGAGGTTTGGATGAGGACAACGGAAGTCTGAAGGAGGCCTAAGGTAGAATCAGAAGTGCTGCAGCCAACTTGCATGATGTGTGAGGATTAGTGTGAGACAGAAGAATGCCAAGGAAGTTGAAAGCAAGGTACACAAAACACCGGTGTGACTAGTGCTTTTGTATGACACAGAAACCTGGCCAGTGAAGGCAGAGCATCTGAGAAAGCTTAATGTAATGGAGATGAAGTACCTGGGATGGGTAGTAGGACGCACACTGTAGGACAAAGATGTGGACCTCGGGGCAGAAGCCGTTGTGGCTCTGATTGCAGAGAATGTCAGGGAGAAGAGATTAGTTTGGTTTGAGCACATGTGCAGGAAAGCAAAAGATGATTTGGTAAAGATGATTTTGGAAAAATAGGAAAAAGACAAGAGAAGACAAGGACATCAAGTCAAGAGGTAGATGAATACATGAGAGAATATCTGCAACAGTCAAGCATGGCTATTGAAGAAGGTAAGAGAGTGACTCTGAACTTATAGAAGTGTTAGCAATTGACACAACACCCCCCCCCACACACACACACATATATATATATATATATATATATATATATATATATATATATATATATCATCATCATCATCTTTTGGCTTTTCCCATTAGGGGTTGCCACAGCGGATCATCTCTTTACATTTCTTCCTATCCTCTGCATCATGCTCTGTCACACCAACCGCCTGCATGTCCTCTCTTACCACGTCCATAAACCTTATCTTAGGCCTTCCTCTTTTCCTCTTACCTGGCAGCTCCATCCTTAGCATCTTTTTCCCAATATACCCATCATCCCTCCTCAGCACATGTCCAAACCAATGCAATCTCATCTCTCTTGCTTTGTCTCCAAACTGTCCAACATGAGCTGACCCTCTAATATACTGATTCCTAATCCTATCCATCCTAGTCACACCGAGTGCAAATCTTAACATCTTTAACTCTGCCACATCCAGCTCTGACTCCTGCCTTTTTGTCAATGCCACTGTCTCCAACCCATATAACATAGCTGGTCTCACTACCCTCTTGTAGAACTTCCCTTTCAATCTTACTGGTACCCGTCTGTCACAAATCACTCCTGACACTCTTCTCCACCCATTCCACCCTGCCTGTACTCTCTTCTTCACCTCTCTTCCACATTCACCATTACTCTGAACTGTTGATCCCAAGTACTTAAACTTGTCCACCTTTACCAGCTCTACTCCCTGCATCCTCACCATTCCTCTACCCTCCCTCTCATTTACACACATATATTCTGTCTTAGCCCTGCTGACCTTCATTCCTCTGCTCTCTAGAGCATATCTCCACCTCTCCAGAGTCTCCTCAACCTGATTCCTACTCTCACTACAGATCACAATGTCATCTGCAAACATCATAGTCCACAGGGCCTCCTGTCTGATCTCATCTGTCAACCTGTCCATCACCACTGCAAATAAGAAAGGACTCAGAGCTGATCCTTGATGTAATCCCACCTCCACCTTAAATGGATCTGTCACTCCCACTGCAGTCCTCACCACTGTCACACTACCCTCGTACATGTCCTGTACCACTCTTACATACTTCTCTGCCACTCCCGACTTCCTCATACAATACCACAACTCTTCTCTAGGCACCCTGTCATATGCTTTCTCCAAGTCTACAAAGACACAAATCTGAAATTGTATGCATGTTTCCTAGTTGATAATGAAATGTGTTTTCCCCAGTTATTTTTTTAATTAAGTTTGCTTCAAATTAATCCATATGCAGTTCACACATACAGAAAGTTTTTGGAATTTATGGGTTTCCCAAGACCCTTCAGCCATGTGTCCCATCTACTGCATGACTCTGCATAGCGACTATCCTTACAAATCCTACCCTGCCCTTCCTATTTGTACTTTTTAAAGATACCCATCAAAGCTGTCCACATTCTCTATTTTTTCCCTACTACACACTGAGCTTTTGAGTAGGGTCCTGCAATAGTTATGGAAATTGTCAGGTTAGTTATTACATGAACATGAGGCTGACATCTGTCTTTGAAAATGACTGTTTAATTTTAACACAAAATCTGTTGCTCCGCATAACATACATCACAATCTTCACAGATCATGCCAAGGTCTCATAACCAGTGTGTAAATAAAATAACTGAAATGTTCCCTCAGAACACCCAAGCTCTGTCACTAAAAGATCTAGATATGTATCTATGCTTTATATGGCACAACCTAACTCAAGTTTCACAGAATCTTAGTCTGTGATAGACTGAATTTGACTTGAAACCTCTATGGAAAAAAATGTTTGCAGACGGCTCATATATGGAGGAATAACATTGATGAAAGTAGATGTTAAAGGGTTCAAGCCCACAATTTATCTTTTCTGACATTTACTAATTCCTTCCTGAAAGAAATGGATGCAGAACATGCATAGCTTTATAAACAGTATTCTGGATGCAAGCAAGTGCTCAGGTATGTCTGTTGGCCCTAAATACTTAAAGTATAGAAATCACTGGTGGTGGTGGAAGGGGGGAGTCATTGCTGGGTGTCATGCAGAGAAAATTTCCCAGCTGTAATACCATGCCATTTGGTTTCTATAATTCTTGGGCATTAGAGGGTGATGTTTTTACTTCACTCTGCTCTTTTTTGTACTGTTAATGTTGATTATGTCTACTGTAGGCATTCCTATACTCTTCATTGCAGTGATGGATACAAATCCAGGAGAATCCCCTGTTGAATGGACACCATCAATAGAGTGTCACTAGTATGAAGCTGGACAAGCTAATGGAACTGGTGGCCCATGTTTTGGCAGACACATCTAAAATTAGGGCAGAAAATGCCCAAATAGAATCTTAGTGGGGGTCTTGCACTGCCAATGTAGCTGTTTTTGGAAATGGCCTGGAATATGCAGGCAAAGTGCATACAAGTTTGTCACACCTCCTTAGCCACATGTGAACAGGCCATACACTCTTTTCAGGATCGAGTCATATCTCTGGGTGATAAATGCATTAAGAATAAACCTCTGCTTAGTGGAGGTTAAAAACAGCACAGAAAGAGATAATCTACCAAATTTTTTTTGAGAAGCATTTAACCAAAGCCTTAAACCTGTCTCTATCTATTCCAATCACTATCGAACACGTCCAGCACTCTCCACATTCTAAGCATGGTAAAGACTCAGCACCCAAGCAGATTATATTCAGGATCCTAAATAAAAGTGCTAAGAAACTTACACAATCTGTGGCCAAAGTAGGCAACCCATTTCTGTTTTGTGGCCAGAGGTTTCCCTCAACCAGGATTTCTCAAAAGGGAGATCACACAAGCTAGGAGAGTTTTTCCTTCACAACATCAGCTATGCTACATGAATGGTATCCCTACTATCATTAAATACTCATTAAATAACCAACACAAAACTTTCTCTTCTAAAGAGTCTGCTTGGAATTTATGCAGGCCATTCTCACCAAAGAATCAGTGCTGTCAGAATTGAGGTCAGAGTCTCATGTTTGCATTATGGATAGCTCTTCAAGATTGCCAGAGTGCAACAGAATGCTCCATGAGATCTTCCGGCCCAAGAAAGTATGCAGCTGTGTCTAATGCAATAGTCGAGAAAGTAAGCAATGCCATGGAAGACAAAGCTTTAGAAGTGCGATCTCTTGAAGCCAGCCTGGTGCAAAGGTGGAAACATTTGTGCAAAGCTCTATCCCAGAACCAAAGATTCTCAATGCTAGTTCTAAGCTAGGAGTAGTGTGGGGGTGACAGCTTCCCTAAACTGGAAATCAAAAAAGATCACAACAATCAAGCAGGGAGGGTAGGTTCTTGCTCTTTTTACCTTGCCTGAGGGAATTTGGACACTAGGATATGGGTATGACCCAAACTTTGATGACCCTGTATTTTTTCTGATTTATTCATTCCTTGGAAAGTGATCCAATAAAATTATACTAACAGATGAATTTTAATGTGCAGGACAGGTTCAATTCCAGAAGTGAGACTCGCATGAAGTCACAAAAATTCCTTAGGTAAGCCTGTGACCTTTAGCATTTGTTGATCTTTAGAGACCCTCCCACCCTACTGATACTGTAGATACCTTTAATTCTACCCAAGGGTCTACCCATAGTAGAGCTGATTATATTCTTGTATCTGCTGCATTAACTTAGGCCACGGTTTACTCAGAGGTGGCAACAGCACCTTGCATGGATCATGAGGCAGTCTCACTTAGTCTGCTTCCCAGCACCTTACACGGACCATGAGGTCATCTCACTTACTCTGCTTCCCAGCACCTTACATGGACCATGAGGCAGTCTCACTTAGTCTGCTTCCCAGTCCTAATATTGAAGATAAGCATCCTCAGAGAATGGCCCCTATTTATTTACAGGAAGGAAGCATTGTTAAACGTGATTGAAGGGGTAAAGCACTTTATTTATTTGAACCCACCTGTGAGCATACCAATTCAAACCTGGTGAGAATCGTTAAAACTGGAGTTAAAAAGTTTATGTTGCAGGGCTAAAAAAATTGTGTTAGGCTTGTTGCAAGAACAGATTGTGTCTAATGAAAACATAGCTAAAGAGTGTTGGGGAAAATGTCTTTAAACTAAGTAAAGGTTGAGATCTTATTATCCATCATTATAACTGTGCCCACCAAACATCTAGCATTTCTCACAAAAAAAGGTCTCAATAACATCTAGTGTGAATAGTGAGACAAGCATGGGCAGCAAGGTGCACAAATAATGCCCAGATTAGTAGCCTATGAGCTACAGTGTAGGAGATTCAAAGCTATCATTCTAGGGATATGGTTCAGCCTGAGGGTCCCATAGATTCTACCCCTAAGGGCATTAACAAAAGGTTTTTATTTTTTTTCATTCCCTATATAAAACGGATGACACTTCTTTAGACCTGCCAGTAGATTTTCATAACCACCTAAATAAAGCAATTCTTGTCAAACATTTGGGGCATTAGAAGTCTATATTAACAAGACCAATTACTGTGCGCAAACTTATACAATTTCTGTTATCCTTTCCCAAAGGCAAAGCACCTGGCCCAGACTGTAACAATATGGAATTGTGTTTCTCTTATCAGTATTCTCTCTCAATCTTTTATTAACTCATTCAGATCCCTTTCAGCATCCCAAGATATCAATCCCTCCTGTACTTTCTTAAGAATAATTGTTCTACCAAAGCCAGGGAAAGGCACCACCATTATTCAGAATTATAGACCAATCTGTCTCATTAACACAGATGCAAAATTATATGGAAAAATCTTTGCTAAATGCTTAGAAGCAGTCCTGTCAGATATCATTATGGACACTCAGGCAGAGTTTGTCAAGAGAAGCAGCACTGATGATTTGCACGCACTTATGCTATATTTTCAAGATCTGAAGAATGTCCCTAAACCAGCAATGGTTCTTTATGTTGACCTTGAGAAGGCTTTCTACTCTACTTGCTGATGTTACTTATGGCTTATCATGTGAGAACTTGATATCCCTGGTGAGTTTATCAATTTAGTAAAGGCCCTTTACTGGTATAGTAAGGCCTGTGTCTTGACTAACAACATCCCCTTTTCTTTGTTTAAATTAGGCTGGGACTGTAGGCAAGGCTGTATTCATTCTCCTTCTCTTTTTCTGCTAACAAAAGAGCCTTTAAACTGGCCTCTGTGATCTCAGGCTGGTCAGTTTATGACATAGACATGGCAGCCATGCTAGTTGATGATAGCTGTGTTATTCTCATCCAGAAGTCCGTACAAGATATCACCAAAAGGTTTAAGATATGTAATGATTTTAGTAATCTTATAAATCTGAAAATGAGTTATACTAAAACTGTATTATTTCCTAGTCACTCTGCAGCCTAGCCACTGCCCCAGTCTGTCAATTACCTCTCCTTTAAAAGGTCTAAACTTTATCAGGGTTATTTAGGGATCGGCCTACATATGAATATCCTAGAACTGCTCAAAGTCAACCTTAAGGATGTGAGGAATAAAAGTATTTTATGAGTGTATGCTTGTTGCTGCTTACATCCCTCACATTGCAGAGGTGAAAATTATGTTTTTTCCATTACTGTTTCATATTTTTAGGCATATAGCCAACCTTCCCACCCATGGTTCCTTTGGAACAGGGCCAGTCAAACATCCAGTACTCGTCTATGAAACATCTAGGATTGGGTGTATCCATCTGGGTCAGATATGCATAATTCCACTTTGTTTTCTATAAATCACACAACCCCACCTTGATGGATTTCCATTGAAGCTAAGATAATTTATTTGTTCTCCCCTTGGGGCCTAAGCTCATACCCTAAATCTCCACCACAAGATATGTCACTCCATCTCCTTAAACCACTCTGCCCTTCTTTCCCCTATCCAAAACTTTCAACTAAAATTGTATATGGGTTTTGGCTATTCCCCTATTGATCAATCCACATTTTATCAGTGATGAGTTCACATTTATTGTCTGAATGTGGGAAAATATAGGGATTAAGTGGCTTTCAGACCTCATAACTGATATAGATGAGTGATGCAGCATGGTCAATTTTCAGACTTTGTAACAAGAGAGAAAGTTATCAGAGATGATTTTGAGAAATACTTAAGACTTTGAAATATTATAAACAGATCTCCTTTTGCAAAACACATCTCATGGAACCTTATCTCCTCTATAATTCTTTTGGAAAACCTTCACATGCAGACATGCACAAAACTCCTTATAAAATATACCTCTTGTATGAATGTTTAATAGCATCATTCAAAGCCACATTCTGCATTTCTCTCTCCTCCTGGCTAACTTCATTAGAGACACACCAATTTGACATCCATACTACTATACTACTAAAAGAAATGCATAACCTTTTGTTTTTTTTTTTTTTTACATTTTGAGAAGCAGCTATTTATTTATTTTTTTATTCATAAAGGTTACTGGGACCCAGCAACCATCATTAATAAAGGTTTCACCTCCATGATCTCTGGTTCATCATCTGAGCTATTAAATTCCAGAACCACACATAAAGTCTGGGAATGCCTCCTCTGAAATAGCTCTGGGACAGAGTCACTCGGTAGCTCAGTGAATGTTTGTTTCAGCAACCTCTTTCCTTGTTTCAGGTTCCTTATGTTGGCAGGCTATCTCCCTACTCAACCTTCAGAGACTGAATTTTCTTTAGTGTGGCTGTTATAGCTGTTGGTGTTCGTTAAGGCTTACACAGCTTCATCCTAGAAGTCAACCCCCAGTCTTTCTGTAGAAGGTTTGAGAGGGCAGGTTATTGGGAGAGTAAAGTGACTTAGCATTTATTCTGGTTTTCAATAGGTATCTGCTCCTTACATCCACTCCCATAAGCTAAGATCTGACAGTTACCTGTGGGAGAAATGTCTTGATTTAGTGTCATCCAATAGAAGACAGCACCAGGTCTGAGCCTACTGTATTCCAAGGTGCATTGTGTTTCCTACACTTAACTAGTGGTAATGTTTTGCTTGTATTTTCTAATTCATCTTGGCTCTGATGACTCTTTTTTTTTCTATCCATCTTGTATTATGTAGATTTACATTTTATGGCCTTGCAATTCTATATAATTTGTATTGGTTCCCTTTTGGTGGCATAGTATTTTTTTTAATTTAGTTAAAACAAGTACAGGAATCACCAATAAAGGACTTTATACTCAAACAGTCATGCCATCTCAGTTATTTAATTGTAGCTGTGCATGCTGTTTCCCAGACTAATTTCACATATTCCGAATACTCCATGATATATGAAGAAAGCACTATTTTGATTATTCATGGATGGAACTAGTCTTCTGATCTTAGTGTTCATAGGGGTATACTAGGATAATATCCACTGGGACCTTTATAAGTCTAGCCATGCAGCCCAAATGAATCCTTTGAGCTGTTCTTCCTCTAAAGTTATTTTAAGGAGTGTATGTTAGCTAGGGCATGCTTTAACAGCTGCCAGTATCCATCAGAGACACAAGTGGCAGGCCAGTGAATAGGTATCCACCAGTGAATAGGTTTAGGGAATGACTCTGCTTTACATGGATAGGAAGCCTATTTGTGAGAATGAGGATTCTATGAGATAAATAGAATGTGTTGGTGAGGCAGGTATGTAAGTCACAAGCAAAGTTTAATCCTTAGATCTAGTAGTACTGCTGCTGCTCATTTTGCAGATATGCAAAAGGTCCATTAGAGCAGGTTCTAAGGATGTCTTGTATGCCAGGCAAAAATCGCCTCTCAGCAGTCTGCAGGAAGCAGAGTACAGAGACAGGGCTTTGTGGTAATCTGCACAGGGCATTGTGTTTATGGCCTGTATTCTTTTTGTGACAAACCTGTGTAGATGTCCCAAATGTTGCATGTTCCTAGTCTGGTATATACTGTGGGTGTATTATACTCAATGATGGGTCTAATGAGGGCCAAGTACAGTGGCACAATGACTTCCCTGGACCTAGATGCCATGCACTTACAAGTTGGGTGACACAGAATGATTTTCTTACTGCTTTAGACGCATGTTGATCAAAAGCCAGGCTACTGTCTACAGGAGTTCCCAAATCCCTGACTACTGTGATTACTTTTAACAGTGTTTTATCAGTGAGGTAGTTACCCTGGGAGACCAGTTTCCCAAAAGACACTATTATGCATTTCCTGACATTGAGTTTTAGGCCATGTCTTTTGCACCAGTCATTTGTCTGTGTTAAACCTTCTTGTAAGGTGTTAGTATTTTTTTTGGGTGGGGCGGGGGTTCAATGGTTGCTTCTAGCTTGCAATCAAATGCAAATGTGTTAAGCCAAAGGCCCTTGACATTAGCCTTGACTTCTGAAACATGGATACCACAAAGGAGCAGACACTGCGCAAGGCCTCGGGAGACTCCAGTGCTGACTGTCCTCTTTGTGGAGGTGGTCTTTCCAATACTAACTTCCTGGCTCCTGTCTGTGAGCCAGTTGGCTATCCAGCAAGTTACATATGGGTTTATTCATAATTCCATGAGTTTATTTACAATGACCAAGTGAAGTAATGCATCAAATGCCTTAGCCAGGTCAAGGTAGGCAGTATATACCATTTTGCCTTCATCCTTTGCCTTGGTGACCTTCTCAAAGAAGTCCACCAGGTTTAGTAGTTATGACCTGCCTTTAACAAAACCAAAGTGAGTTGAGTCAAGTGTCTGAAGGTTTACTATGTTATTGTTAATAATCTTTATAATAAGTATTCCCATGCCTTTGCATATGAGATTAGTCAGACTAATGAGTCTGTAGTTTCTGGGATCTGTTGATGGTACACTCTTGTTGCAGCTGGTACACTCTTGTGCAGAAGGATGACTATAGCAGTCCTCTATTCATGTGGCATAAATCTGTGCAGAGGCTATGCTTGAATATTGAATCCTGTGGTACTGATCGGTCATATTTCAGGCTATTTAGGAGACATTCTGGGATATTATCGAGGTCAAATGAATCTGTATTCGTGGCCTTGGAGAGCACATCTATGCTCTGGTGATAGTTGGAGATGTTACATTAGGTGGCATTTCCTGGGGGGGTGGGGGGTGGCTGGAGATGAGAGGGCAGGTAAAGCTGGAGCTATATTTGCCAGCCAGAAAAATGTCCCTATCTCCTGGATTTCTTGAATGTGACTCCATTTACCAACAGGTCAACACACTGTTGTATGCTGCGTTTGATGTTTTTGACATAGCTAAAGAAGACCTTATGGTTATCCTTGGACTGGGATTCTATCTTTACCTAAAACTTTGCTTTGTTTGAACTTAATTAGTCCTCTTAGTTGTCTATTCAGTTTGATGAGAAAGCTTTTATCTTTTTTTGCCATTACATTTCCTAATTTTATCTATGATTTTTTTTTCTTTTTTTGTATAACCTGTTTGTTTTTTGAGCTAGTTTTGGGATTAGTTTTTGTATGCAGAGCAGCCTCTATGCAGTCATTGACATGGCTGTACAGAGCATCCGTGAATATTTCAGCATAGGTTGCTGTGTTGTTTGGAGGGGCTTAAGATTTTGACAGGTTATCACTTAATAAAAAGTAGTATACCTTGAAGTAGTTTCCTACAGTTGCAGAACTTATTCTTATTTCCAAGGAGACCACATTGTGGTTTGACTTGACCAGAGAGGACACTACACTGGGTGTGGGGAGGCTGTCAGTGATCTTCCCTATTTGTGAGTATCAGGTTCAATATGTTTGTACCTGTAGTAGTTGTATGCACTAACTGGTCCAGGGTGGTTGTGTTTACAATGTCTAGGAATCTCTGTGCCTTCAAATTTGGGGTCATGTAGGATTCCTAGTTTATAGATGGATGATTAAAATCCCCCATGAGTATGGTATTTGGTTGAATGGTGAGTGTCTACAATAGATCTACATATGAGCTATGGGTTTCATAGGACAGAGATGGTGACCTATAGCTTGCTATTAAATGGTACGGGACTTTGTTAGTGGTAATGTAGACATGAAAGTACTCCAGTGCTTCATCCTGTTTAACCGGCCTACATGTATTCTTATTATTGATGTACAGCGAGATATCGCCACCTTTAGTTCCTGTCTGTGCAGTGGATGGTCTAAACGTGTGGATGGCAATGAAGCCTTGTACTTCCAGATTACTCTCTGCAGCCTTAAACCGTGTCTTGATAACTGTACAGATGTGCACTCTCTAGGGTGAGGAGAGATTGGAGGGAGTGTAGATTTTTGTTTAGACTCCTGACATTCAGCAATAGCACCTTTAGATTTCCTTGGGTAGATTTTGCTATGTTGGAAGGTTTGTCAATTTGTCATTACCTAAAAAAGCATCTATGGGGAGCACAATGTTTTATCCAATATTTGAAAGTCTACAGGGGACAGGTGCAAACTATCCTTGGCAAAGCAACATGGATTGGTTTGATAACCATGTCCTTCGATGCTGACAAATATTGTATCATCCTAAAATGACATCAGAACCTTACTTAATTATTAAAATTAGTAATCTTCTGTTCATATTTTGGCATCATCCTTAGTGAAGGTAGAATGCTGCTCAATGCTAGACATATAACAGTCTGTGACACATAATCCAAAAGATCCATAATGGCTCTCTTCATGTAGTCTAGGGATGTGTGTCTCAAGTCATTTACACCTACATGGACACTATAACTGAATCAAACTGATGCCTGTGGTGCAATGACTTGAGTGCTTGTATAACTTGTCAGATCCTAACCCCTGATAGACATCTGATCATTATTTTCTCCTTGTTCAGCCTAGTCAGTGGGGTATCTGTATATTGTACAATGGAGTCCCCTATGACTAGAGTCCTAGGCAGTGTATTGGATTTCCTTATGGGCTTGACATTTGAGGCTCCACTGAGTGTGGCTGTATGTGTAGTGTTAGGTGTTGTTTCTGTTGAGTGCTTTTGGGTTTGCTGACAATGGTTTTTGCAGGTATGTCTGGGAGGTCTTTGGGGTTTGGGAAGATTGCATTAAATTGCCTTGGCAAAAGAAGGTCTATGTGTAGGGTGTGTACTATATGTGGTGTGTATCTCTGACAACCAGATTGCTATAATGAGTGTTTGTGTGTGACAGTCTGGCCTCCAGAAACACTGTGCATATATATCGCTTGCATACTATATTTGTTTATTTGAGAATTACATGTCTGTCAGTGAACATGAGACAATTGTTGCATTGTCTTTTGTATTCCCCTATCCACCAGACTGGCTGTTTCGAAACTGGAAAAGTGCATATCTGTGATGTCAGGTCCTTTATTGGGTGAACTACTAGGGGGCAATACACGAGAAGATTAATAACGGGTTTACTAAGGGTGCTTTTGGGATTAAAGCCCAGACTTTGCTATATAACACTAAAGTCAAGGGGCAGTGCTCCTTAACATGTAAACTAGCTGCTTTGTTTACTCAATGAGCAAAGTAATTGCTCTACACTCACCTGGAATGATTGTGATGTGGCAGACTAATGTATCTGTTATTCATAAATTTCACCCTTGTCCACAAGTATTGAAGTTTTCAGAGGACCTAACATGTTTATTATCACATATGTTGTAAAGAAGATGTATCTTTGTGAACCTAACCTTTTCATTTAACAGAGCATTTCCACCTGAACCTTTTCAACAGTGCCTCTCAAACTGTGTGTCCTGAAACCAACTACCTTACAAGACCTTTTACAGCTCTACAGTGGAAAAATCTTGAGACTTTATCCTGTGTTGACCTGCATAAGTAGCTTATCCAATTTAGCAAATCATTGGCATGGTCTGCTAAATGCAAGATGTGAAAAGTCTGGACTTGCCTTTAGGGTTGCCACCTATCCTTTTTTTCCCCAGACTATCCAGAAATCAATCCAATTGTCCAATAGTCCAGAAAACACTGTGCAAACTCTGGTATTCTGTTTCAAATAGAGTTTGTTAAATAAGCAGAATTACTATGCTTTTCTTTAAAAAAAAGTATCATACACCAGATAAAGAGGATGTTCCTCCTTCACCCTGACATGCCTAGGACATCACAAAATGGGTAGGAAGTAGGTGGGAGAAAAGGAAGGAGATAGACAGGGTTAGGGGAGGTGTGAGGGGTGTGACACTGGTCTGGTTTCTGCCACAATGAAAGGTGGTAACCCTACTTTCCCTCCACAATGGCCATATTAACTACCCTAGATTTGTGATTTTATTTCATGAAAAGCATTCCATTGAACTAACTGACCACTATTTGCCTTCTGTATGTAAACAATTAGTACTAATTTGTGATAAAGTAATTTAGGATGTATAGCCTTCAAAATATTGTAGCTATCAAAATAAAGAGGCACACATCCTCACTAATCACCTGGGAGAACACCTACAATTTTTCCCCCCTGCCACATGGAAGAGGCAGCTTAGGAAATCATTGCTTTAGACAACCTTCTGTGCTTAAAAAAAGTTGAGGGTGCACCTGTCACAAAAATAGAAATGCACATGTTTTAAAGACACAGGTTAGTGTAGTGTTATTCATCTTCAAGGCGTTAAATGTATACTACCTTGTGACTTATGGAACTATGATAAGCTACTAGTCATTTCTGCAGTGATTCCATTGCACTGTGTAAATATGTTTATACTGTTTCTCCCTCAGCTATTTGAATTATGTTTCTGTCAGGCATGCATTATCTATATACTACTCCAGATGTGTATTATGTTTTATTTGGTGTTATGTATATGTATTAATTGTTTATTTTTTTTACTAATAAAGACACTGTCTGTATTATAAACTTTTGTGACCATTGGTACTTCATTGACAAGCTGCTGGTAATTATCACAATTATCTTCACAATGCAAATTTGTGCATACTTTATGTTATCCAGCTATTTGCATGTTTCTTACATGTATATGTTATTTGTACTGCTCCCAGTGTGTAAGATGTTTAATGACTATATCAACAGTGTGTGCTTCTCAGTGTTGACTCCTTTTCTCTTTGCCATTTGGCCTGCACAATGGCTGAAAAGGGTCTTACCAACTCACCTGCCTGGTTATTAAACAAAATAAATGTATCAACATACCTTCAGGCAGCCTATTGGCAATGTTATGCAATGGAAGTATTTATCTGCTTTAATAAATCTCTCAACATAGTCATGGTTATGTTTATTAGACAAGGTATTCATGGAGCTGGTAATTGATATGTTAGTATTTTTAGAATTAGCAATACTTGTCTTATTAATTGTTTATAACTGTATTTATTTCCTTTTGTTTTGTTAATGTGTTTCTGTATAAGTGTTTGATTGTTCCAATGTTTAAATTTTAGTGTTCTTGTTATGGAATCTGTTTTCTTGCTTAATGAAGCTGTTATAATAATGATATAATAATAATGATAAAAAATATATGATATAGTGGCTCAGCAGGTAGGGATACTAGAAGGAAATGGCTTTTATTCCCCCTGCAAGGGATTGGCTTGCTGACAGTGCAGTACAGCATTAAGGGGTGCTGCACTTCCAAGTGAGCTGCCCTTTGGATGAGATATTAAACTGAGTCCTGTCTATTTGACTTGGTGATAGCTCAGGTGGATGTAAAAGACACCAGAGCACCTATTGAAAAGATTACAAAAAGTTCAACAATGCCCTGGCAAAACTTCCTTTAATAGTATAAATACCACCTTGAGTCTCCCCTGAAAAGATGCCACTAGCTTAGTGGGACTAACCTGGTTAAAAAGAAGATAAAAACAGTATATGATGAACTCCATGCTTCTACAACACATACTTTTCTGTTGTCAAACATGGCATAAAATTCCCATTTTTTTTTTTCTCATGCCAGTGTCTAAAACTTAGATATGGCTAGGCCAATTTCCAATACCATAGGTTAAAACTCTGACTGACACAGCTGATGCAAATGAACAAAAAGGCCAAGTAGCTAGTAAGGAACAATACAGAAAACCTTCCTTAAAATAAAATGAATAATACTGCCACAAAATTCTTTTAAACTATTTGGAAGGGACTCGGTCTTCTCATGGGCAGATCTAAAATTATAAGTAACTCCCTGTTATTGGTCAGTGACTTTGATACTTCAGAGCTTAACCCTACAGTTCATATTTTTCAGAAGTTCTATCTAGTAAGTTCCTTCCTTCTTGAGTACCTCCTGGCTGGCTAACTTACACAACTCAAATTATTATGGGTTTTCTTCATTCACTGTGTTTATCCTTTAAAAAATCGTTATAAAAATGTAAATCATCTCTTATCTTTGTCATTTGCAGACCTGCTGCAGAAAAGTTATGTTTTTAAACTCTGAAAACATTGCAACACTTGTATATCTGTGCCACTTTTTCAGATATTCAGTATCTCACTGGCTATTGGCAAGTTAACCACTTTTAGGTAAACTGTGTGCTTAATTCCTTCACCTTAAAGTACCACTGAACTGAATGTGTCTGAATGTGTCTAGCCTTTATTCTGTTTGTCTTTTCAAACCATATCAAAAATGCAGTGTTGAGTGTCAGTATATGTTACCTCTTCCTAAAACTGGAGCAACACCACAATCCTTTTAAACTCCTATTTAAGTCTTACCTATCCAAACTTTGGCCCTGTCCATGCACAAACCAGGTAACTACCACAGATATAGTCACATTAACATACCATCCTCTAACATCCTTCTAACCTAATTATACCCTTCTATCCTACAATCAATATTCTCCTTCCATATCACCTCTCCTTTACTTTTCCACTTCCTCTCTCTCTTCCTTTCCCATGCTCCCACTCACAGTACACTTGTCTAGAATTTCCATAAAACTCCTCTGTACTCTCTTTCTCTGACTCTACCCCCCTCCCCCCAGCTATGTCCTAAGACTCTCTGAAATGATTTATAAAATATATCTTTTTGCTCAAGGCTTCCTCCCAAGGGCCTCTGCTGAAAAGGCATCTTATACCCAGTTGGAATTTCCTGGTGACCAAATGCTATAAATAAATCAATCAGAGAAATGTGTCTGCAGGCCATAAATATCTTTTAAGGACATACATGACAAGTGTGTATATTGCCTGGGCTTGGACACAACATTAATGAATGTGAGATCTGCCAAGAATTTAGACCAGAGACTTGTACCCAAAGCCAGACATGTCATTAGATAGTAGACCGGCACACATCTTTTCCTGAAAGAAGGAGAAGTAGAGGGAAGCCAAGAAGACAAATGATCTCACAAGGACCTCTTTCTCCAAATGCATTACCAACATGGACCTGCTCAGTCCTCCACTGGACCCAAAATTTTCCTGAAAGAGATCACTGGTCATGACCCCAGGAGGCTGTCATATATACTGCAGATCAGGTGTTTAATCAGAATGAAATGCCATTAGACTTCACTATTGAAGATGAGGGTCTTCTGACCAAGATCAGCATTTGTTGATAAAGCAAAGGAAGAGGAGTTTACCCCTATTTATCACTGAAATAGACACCCAAGTAATGACTACGAAAATGGAGCCTAGGGTGATCTACCCTATATCATCTAGATCCCTGACAAATATCAAGCCTAAACCCTCTCTGAGGCTTAGACCTCAATGAAGCACAAGCTGCCCCTTTATGGGTTCCCAAGTCACAGACCACCCCTGCTTTCTTCCCAAGATTGAACAAAACTGGCAGAGTATATCTTTCAGTTCTGATAGAGTTTTTAGCCCAATACAAAGAGGCCATCTTATCATGGAGTCAAACCCTCAAGGAGAAGAAGGGAGACCACACCAAGGAGAATGACTGATTCTTACAATTATAAGGAGGAGGGGGTGACCTTGACTGTGCATCTCTGAAATCATTCCCCTTGGCTTACGGCACAGACAATGAGGACACCAAGATCTGTCATTTGAGATACTCTTTTTCTCATGACATAGCAATCCCAATGTTAAACTCATGAGACCACTTCTGTCAAAAGGATAGCCATAGAACTTCTGAGATTAGACTAACCTAAACCTGTTGCCATTTTTTCCAGTCCAGGAGGCCCTCCTGGATATTTTTTTAATCCAGTTGGTTGAAGCCACATTCGCAACCCCTGCTCCTAAGAGACCTGACTGATTTTACATAGTGCATGTTCCACACAAGTTCCATTAAAACAATCCCTTATCAAATCCAGACATGGCCTTTGTGGAATCTATTAGTATGGATGGACTGGTTACAGGATATAATTCACTCCCAAATGACAAACAGATAAGGCTACCTGACTGATGTAGTAAAAAGGTATATACCTGAGCAGCCCTGGCTTTCAGGGTCCACAGTTTCCAGACCTTTTTTTTAAATTCCAAGAAGATGTATTGAAATAATTACTGGAAGATTATAAGAAAGTACAGAATGAATTAAAGAGGACTGCCTTGGTATAATAAGTCCAGATTACCCTGACAAAAAAGCATGCTATGATTTACAGGGATGATGTTATAGATGCATCATCCAGAACTGCAGCTATGGTGCCAGTCCTTAGTAGGTATCTTGGCTGAGGACACAGTCACTGCATAGAAAATGTCAAAATGCAATAACTAAGTGCTCCCTTAGATGAAGAAATGCTCTTAGAGTGCTAGGCTTACAACACATTTAAAAACTGACGTAGAAGGGGAAGACAATGGAATCTGTAAAATATTTATTCTGCCCCTAAGTACAGTGGGAAATACCTATCTATACAAAATCATTTGAACAAGAGGCAAGGGAAAGAAAAACAGCCTAAGGGTAAGAAGGCTTTTCAGAAGAGGAATGATGGAAAGAAACCAGTGGGAGTTAATGGGTCAACACCATCTTTCCACTGATAAGAAGCAACTAGGACAACCTTAGCTCTTTCCTTCTCCTGCCTCCCAAAAAACACCCTGTCCCTTTTGTCACAGACCCTTGCCTCATGGTAGAAGGCAAACTGCCAGCTTAATTCAGTCAATGGTTAAACATAAATTCAGAAAAGTGGGTCCAAATTATAATTTCAAGGGTTTACAATGTTCAGTTTATTTTATGTCCACAAGGAAGGGGTCCTCAAAGTACTACCAGACCAACAACGATTAGTAATATCTATCTTAGAAGAAATGTTGACCAGGGACACAGTAGAATTAGTTTCTTAGGACAGGAATATATATGGTTTTCTGCAGTATGTTCCTAGTTCTCTGCAGGACAGATACTGATGACCAAGTTCTAGACCTTTCAAGACTAATGAAGTTCACACAAATTACCAATGATCAAAATTTTAACACTCCAGGCAGTGCTCCCAGTGATACATCCCCAGACATTCTTGTAAACTTAGGATCTTTAAGATTCCTACCTCCATATTCCAATTTACAAATGTGACAACATTTTCTTAAAGTTTGTAGCAGGGGAATACCTTTTCCAGTTTGTTCTCTTGCCCTTTGGTTTAGCTACTGTGTTAGGAGTATTTATAAAATGACTTGCCA
Organism: Protopterus annectens; assembly: GCF_019279795.1. Lineage (NCBI taxonomy): Eukaryota > Metazoa > Chordata > Ceratodontiformes > Protopteridae > Protopterus > Protopterus annectens. The sequence continues at coordinate 972,662,458 of NC_056741.1, read as the reverse complement.
CTGTAGTAGCACACAGCAGAACCAAGAACAGCCACACTTACCCTCAGGTGGACATCTGCTTGGACTAGGTTCACCCCATTCAAGAGATGATGGGAGCTTTACAGTATGTAATGCAGTGCCTGGCAGGATTAGACTTCTTTCTGAACTTACAAAAGTCTCACTTGAATGCCAGCTACAGTGTCATCTTTCTAGGTGCCATCCTTTAGACAACTCAGCCAAAGCCTTCTTGGGTGTGAAAAAGGTGGTGTCCCTGACACTTTTCTCTTCAAAGTAATGATATCAAAGACCCAGTGGATTGCCAGACAAGTTAATCTCTTACTGATTCATATGGTCTTCTCCATCCTCATTGTGTCCTCTGCCAAGTTACATACAAGAAAACTGCAGGGGTGCTTGAGAAATCTACTTGCTCAGGATCCCTTAGGGACCATAATTTCTGCATTATCCTGCATCAGGAAGGAGTTTTTTTAGGGTGGATTCATAAATTAAATGTGAATGAGAGGGTATACCTTTCAAAGAGATAACTCCAAACCAAATCCTCATGAGTGTCTCAGATCAGGTATGGAGGCACACATACTGGGGCTCAGACTATAAGGTACCTGGAAGGAAAAGAATACAAGCCACACATAAACTTGAAGGAAATTATTGCAGATCAGCAGGCTGTCCATGTATTCAGAGCAATCGAGATATGGAACCCTGAAGGTGATAACATCACACTAGTGGTACATCAACAAACATGTAAACATAATATGTACTTTACATACTTTTCCCTTTTAAATAACTACAAATGATGTATGTTTTCTAATTCTTCAGTAATAGTATAATTTGACTTAATACCAACGTGCATTTTTTCTAGTTGGTCAGTGGTGGGGCAACAAGGTGTTTTTGATTAGTGTTTCTAACTAGATGTTTTAGACTCTTTGTTTAGATACATTTAAACATTAATACAGTGCATTCATGGTGTTTTATAGATAGCTAAGTATAAGTGTTATGATATGATTTCTGATTTGAGGCAGCTGTTGTTACTTCTAAATAGCTATTTTTGTATGAAAGGGTTCATGTTTTCATGATTATGATGTTTTGTGAGGAAACTGGTGGTCTGTCTGACGGTTCTCATTGTGGAGATTCATGACATGCACTGACAAAGCAACTTGAGTGTTTTTTTTTTTTTTTTGCTTTCTGTAAACTCTAAAAGCTTCAAGATCTGAATTTCCCACCAAAAATGCTTTTTTCTTCACTAGAGGCAACTTCTGTTGTGCATGAGACTATTTAGATACATTTTGACAAGTTTATGAAGCTGCAGCTTGAGGAAACAACAGTGATGACATCATTTGACCTTTTGAACTTGTTAAATGGTTGTACTTAGAATTCTTTTCTCTTAAAATTCTGTTATCCCTCACTAGATACTTTAAATGGTAAATAATTAGTTCTGATAAAAGTGTTTAACTCCTGTGAAAATGCCTATGTTTTCTTATAGATGCATACATTCTGCAGATTCAATGCCACTATTAGTAACTAAATGATATCAAGTGAACTAGGAGCTGCATTAGAAAACTCATTATAGTTCATAGGTTCATAGGTGTGTATTAGGCTAATGGCCTTGGGGCCTTTACAATCCTACCCATAGGATTACCCTGGCATAGTGCCACCTGACCTTAGTCAGTAGAGCCACTGGAATTATCCCCGGGGTGAATTTTCTGTTTCCCATCCACTAATCAGATTTTTCTTGAAGAGGGTCAGTGAGGTGCTCTGCCTGACATGTATGAGAAGTCTATTCCATAGCATGGGCAGTCTCTGTGTTATGCACCTGTCCCTCCAGCATTTTCTTTTAATTGTGGTAGTGAGGTTGAGGTCTTTGGAGCGTGTGGTGCGGAGGGATTGGGATTTCTTTAGATGTAGCATTTCTAACAGAGCTGAGTCAGACATGGCTTTGTAAGTCAAGCAGAGATCGCCTCTAAGTAGGCGATATGAGACCGAGAATAGTTGGAATTTTTTGAGTCAGTCCATATAGGACAAGTGTTTAAGGCCTAGGATCCTCTTTGTAAGGTACTCTTGCGGCCTCTACAGTTGTTGTAGGTGTCTAGTGAAGTACATGCCAAATGGGGCATTGTAAATGATTGGCCTAATGAGGGAAGAGTAGAGGGAGACAATGACCTCTTTCTTCCTCAATGAAAAGTCTTTAGTAATGAGATGTGCCACATAGAAGGACTTTCTGACCACAGTGGCAATGTGGTGATCAAAAGAGAGGTTGCTGTCAACCTGTGTTCCCAGATCTCTTGTAACGCCTTCTGTGTTCAGTAGACTACCATCAATGTGGTAATTCATGGGAACTGGGTTTTTCCCAAAGGGGATGATGACACTCTTTTTGGCATTGAGCATAAGGCCATGGTTCTGACACCAGTTGTTGGTCTCAGTGAGGCCATACTGTAGGATGTCAACATCACTTGGGGAGTTAATAATAGCTCCCAACTTGCAATTGTCTGCAAACTTTCTCAGCCAGAGTCCCTTCGTGTTGGCCTGGACTTCAGAGAAGTAGATACCAAACAGGCGCGGACCCAGGACTGATCCCTGTGGGACTCCACTCATGACTATTCGGCAGTCTGACTTGGAGTCAGCTACTTTCACACTGTGGGTTCAATCTTTGAGGCAGTTTGCAACCCACCTAGTGATATAGGGGTTGATGCCTAACTTAGTGAGTTTTTCTATGATTCCTGAGTGGGGAATGGTATCAAATGCCTTGGCCAGATTAAGGTAGGCTGTATGTACCATCTTGGCTTCATCCACAGCTCTGGTGACTGACTCAAAGAAGTCAACCAAGTTGAGCAGGTATGATCTACCCTTCACAAAACCAGACTGTGTGGGATCCAGAGTTTGGAGATTCCTTATATCATTTTTTATTAAGTCCACGATGATGTGTTCCATAGCTTTGCATATCAGGCTCATCAGGCTAATGGGGCAATAGTTCCCAGGGTCTGTAGTCGCTTCTCCTTTGTGGAGAGGGATGACTATAGCAGTGCGCCATTTGGTAGGGACAAAGCCTGAGGTGAGGCTGTGATTGAACAGGGCACACAGGTGAGGTGACAGTTCATGTAGTTCATGTAGAACACAGCCAGGGATATTGTTAGGTCCCATAGAAGCTGTATTATTAACCTAGGACATTGCTATTTTAATCTGTGCAGCAGTAATACTGTGTGCCTGGCAATATACTGGTATTGTGATTGGTCCTTTGCGGGGGTGGGGTAAAGTAGGCACTGAATGTGTCTGCCAGTATACTGGCAATATCTGTTGGCTTGGTATAGGAGGTACCATTGTGCAGTAGTTCAGTGCAAATCTGGGTATTGCTGTAGAGATTATTTAAATAACTAGAAGGCCTTGTGGTTGTCTTTACTATCTGCTGCAATTCTGTTTTCATAGCTAGCTTTAGAGGATTTGATGATGGATCTCAACTTTTTGTTGAGGCTGATAAGGGAGTTTTTCCAGTCTTGGCACATCACCGTATTCCGCATCAGTTTCCTCCTCCTGTTATAGAGTTTGTTTATGGCAGGCAACCACCAGATTGGCTTCTTTTTGTTGGCCGAGAGCATCTTGGTTCTATTGGGTATGGAGAGGATCCATGCATTTGTGTACATGTTCATACAGTGCATTGGTGTGTGATTCTGCAGTCATGCGACTATTCTCCATTTGCATGGCTGCCGTGAAGTTATCCACCTCTGTTTTTAGGAGCCCAAAGTTAGCTTTGGAGAAGTTTTTCATGGTGATTATCTTTGCGGGGTGGGGTGGGAGGGATGTGGATATCCAAGTTGATTAGTTTATGGTCGGATCTAACCAGGGAAGAGCTGACTATTGGTGTAGAGCAACGGTCACCCATGTTAGTAATGACCAGGTCAAAGAGGTTGCTACCTCTAGTGGGGGTAGGAATGAGCTGGTCCAGGGCATTGGAATTAATGAACTCCAGGAAATGTTGGGCAAGTGTATTGGTACATGAGTAGTTTTCCCAGTTAATGGAGGGGTAGTTGAAGCCGCCTAGTAAGAGAGGGTTAGGTTGGACCCTAATATTTTCCAGGGTGCTTAGGAACATGGAGAGTAAGTTTTTGGACATGGTTGGGGACCTATAGCAGGCTACGACCTGAATTGCTGTCTTATCCAATGTTAGCTGCACTTGAAGTATCTCTGATGCATTATGTTGACCTACCGGTCTGCAGGTGTGCACATGCATATTAACATCACACATATGTTATATAACTAAACCTTTAGTAACTAAACAGAAGGTTGTGAGGCCCCATTTTTATTTTCTCTCTCTCTCCACCCTTCCTGTTGAAAGACGTCAACATAGATATTGTTAATACATGAGTAATATATGTAGAATTGCAAAATATAATAGTTATGTTGTAATAAGTGTTTATATATATATATATATATATATATATATATATATATATATATATATATATATATATATATATATATATATATATATATATATATATATATATATATATATATATATTCAACAGATCCTCACATGAAAAATGTTAGCTAGATGACTGACAAAATGGTTAAATTATCTGATGTTTCTTGAAAAGTTTTGGAAATAATGACAATCTTCTTAACCTTCAGCTTCTAATGTTTATACATACTTTGATCTGATGTGTTCCTGGCATATCTACGTATTAGAGATGCTATTATCATATGTGACATATTCATATAGCTTCACATATATTGGACACTCTCATTCTAATGTATATTTCATGGATTCAGATTTCTTTAGTTGCTTTCATAATGCTTTTCTTTCTTGTTTTTATACTATATTCTAAGCAGAGATGGATAATTTGTGTCATTTGGTATTGGAGCAGTGGTGGATGGATGGTTTAGTTTTTAATTAAACCAGAAACTTTATGTTTCATATATGTATTTGTAAATAGTTTTAGGTTTTTGAAAGTAGTGCTTAATACACGTTATGCATCCATGATAAGTAAGTTTTCAGTAGATTTCAAGTCAACACAGAAGAAAGATCTTTCAGTCAGTAATAACATACATGTTATAGTCAATGGTTTATAAATGTCTATCATTAAAAATTAATGGTTTGAGCAGTAATGTCAAAAGAGCTGGTTTGCTTAAATATATCAAAATGCATAAAGCCCAGATCATCTTTCTACAGGAAACCCATCTATTAAAAAAGATTTACAAAAATACTCATTCAGTGGCTATACCATTCTGGCTGATTCATGTTTTAAGACTAAAAGAAGGGGCAATCTTATTCTATGGAAAATACTTATATTATGCCAAGAACTATAGATACAGTTTCAGATAAAGATGGGATGCTAAGCATGGTTATTTTGGAAATCAGTAGAAAGTATTTATTATACTTTGATTAATACATACTGGATACCAGGACTAAGTACTAAATATGTTGACAAATATCTGGACCTGATTGCTTTAAATGCAAAAGGGGGAAATTATAGCAACAGGTGATTTTAATTGCCTATTATTAGGCAATGGTACTTCTAAAAATGGTAAAATAAAACTAACATCTAAAGCCAAGACGTTAAATGACCATATGAACCTTAAAGATATACATGGTCTAAGAGAACATTATTCATTAGTCTATACTCACTATTCATATTGGTTTGTTACACAAACAAACATTGATAAGGTCTTTGTATCAAATAATATATACTCTAAAATAAGTGAAGTAGCTTTAATGACTTGTCCACTTTCAGACCATAATGCTTTAAACTTTACATTAACTACACATACAAGATTTCTACAGAGACTTCCTGCTTACATAACTAAGTTAAATTACTTTAGGGAATGGATAATGAAAGAAATAGCCATGTTTATAGAAACAAATGATAATGGTGAATTGACTGATATTATACTATGGGACACCTTTAAAGTTTATATATATGTTAGAATAAAATTTTGGTACCTTAAAAAAAGGAAAGAGTGGGACAAAGAACTTTTAGACTTACAAAAAAACAAACAAGATAAAAATGGATGCAAAACCAAATAACAAAGTAGCACATAACAAAATTACTAAGTTAAATTAAAAATACTTAAAAGTTCTGAATCATAAGTTAGCCATAAACCTAGAAAAATTGAAATTACAATCTTATGTTGTAAATCCCAAATATCTACATAAAATAGCAGTAAAATCCAAAAAATAAACCATCAAAATCTTATTAATGAAATTAAATATAAAAGTGATGGTTCTGCTAAGAATACATCTAACTTAATAGGCATATTAGAAGTGTTCAAAAACTACTGTAAAGATATAAATAACATACCACTTTTGGAAACAGATAATGTAATAAATACTTTTATTCAAGAAAATATAACTACTAAGGTGTCAATGCAACAAAATAACATATTAAATAAACAAATAACACTAACAGAAGTGAAAGAGCAAATAAAAAAATATAAAAGATAACAAAGCTCCAGGATTGGATGGAATAATTCCTGAACTATATAAGATTTTTCCTGAATATATAATAAAGAAAATGATGAGTATGGTTAAGCAAAAATATATAACACATCCATCCTTCACTTCTTTTATCCTTTTTTCCATATTCCGTGTGTCAGTTACTGCTGCATTGGATTTTTATTTCCATTTTCTATTATCTACATTTTTGGCAGCCACTAGCGTGAAACTTAAGACCTTAGTATGTCTGGCCTATTCAGATCCTATTTCTCAAATCAAAAGACAAAAAGGCTAGGGACACCCACAAGCTGCAGTCTAGGAACAAAATAGCATCTGTTGTAAAATGAACTAAGACTAGATTCCTTCAAGGGAATCAGAAATATAAGACACTCATCTCCAAATAAAACCAAATAAATAAGTTTACTAGAATAAAATCTAAGTGCTTTCAGCCCACAAATAATCAGGACTGCATCAGAGATAACACAATAAGTGAAATCACTTCCTTTTATAGTGACAAAAGCAGTCAATTATGCAAATAATTGAAACTGTTTAGAAATAATTAACTGACTAGTGTAAAAAACATGTAAAGGGAACACCATAAGATAAAAACATGCTATGAACCAACTGACATAAAAATTGACCTTTTAAAAAATATATAGATTAATATAATACAAATATCCTTTGCATTTGTTTGATTTAATATTTAAAATTGGTCTGATCTTACAAGAGACATTTAATCCAAGCAGGCCAGAAGACTTTAGTTTTATCTGCCAAACCACATCTTTCACTTCAAGGCAAATTTACCAAGAATCACCCCAGCCATGAATATGATCTTTCAATAGTCTTACCACTTTTGGTTTTAAATGTATCAGTGTAGAATTTTAAGATACATAGATACAACCCCTACTACGCCCCAGGATGTACCACAACCCCTACTACGCCCCATTGTAGATGCAAAGGGTTTGAAAACTAATGATATATCCAAATTCATTGACTTTAAATTAAAATAAGTGTTGAGTCATGTGAAACATATGTATAAAAACTCCTGGGATTTTTTTGAAGAATATCAGGCAGGACACATTCTCCAAGGATACTATCTTAGTTACAATAGATGTTAAGTCGGGGTAGCTTGGTTTTTTGAATATTTGATTGGAGTAAAGTCCTTAGATATTAATCTCATTACTGTGTTAGGATTGCTTATGGAGAGGGTATTAGATAATAACTTTATATTTTTTGAAGGTACGATCTATAGAAAAATACGGGAGGTGTAAACTGTGCCATGAGTTTTACAAACATTATTATAGCTCACTGGGAACATACCTTTATTTTTTTTCTCTTTAGTCTAGATACTTTGATGACTTTCACATATCAATAATACTACAGAATTTTTGCGTTTCAGTATGGATTTTTCAACTATTAAGATGAACTACCTTGATGTGCTAATAATCAAATATTATAATAGTGGAAAATTTATATCTAATATCTATAGAAAACCAACTTATTCCAACAGATTGCTACATTTTAGTAGTTGTTAGCCACACCATCAAAAGAAAGTCTTAGTAAGGGATCAGTTAGTTAGACACAGTCACGTGATTTCCTATCTGAATTTAAGAAAGAAAATAAGTGAGGGACTTTTTTATCCGATACTGGAGATGTATGATGCGATGGATAATACTGGGAGAACTGTTAATACTAAGTTCACTAATAGTTGTATACTCACCTTTAATGGTAATGTCGACACCATTTCTGAGATTATAAATAGGAACTGTAAAATATTTGAAATGGGAGGGTCAACAGACAACCAATGTGGGGGATCAACCATGTGCTGTGTATCACAAAGATTGGTGTATTAAGAATTATATTGAATGTTTGTTTTGAATAAGAAGAAAATGGATACCTATAAATGTGGTAGATGCCCACAATGCCCCATTCATCCTCGAAGGTGGGAAGGCATTCATAAAAGGTTTTGGAAATGTTAAAGTAAATTTTAATGCTAGTTGTCAAACTGCAATTGAAAGATAATATTTATTAGCATGCCTCTGTACATGAAAGTCATACTTTTAAATGTTATTGTGCTTGATTTACTAAAGCAGGATAGTAGGGGTGATACTTGAAAAATTTGCCTTGAAGTAAAAGAAGTGGATTGGAAGATTAGACTAAACCTTTCTTGTCCATTTGGATTAAATGATTCTTGCTTGATTGGACCAATTTTAAACCTTAAATCACTCAAATGCAAATGATATTTTATTATATTCATTTACTTATTTTTAAAAAGGACAGTTTTTATGTCAATTGGTTCATAGTATGTTTTTTTATCTTGTGGTGTTCTCTTTAAATATTTTTTATACTAGTCGGTTAATTATTTCTAAATAGTTTCAATTATTTCCATAATTGAGTGCTTTGGTTCACTATAAAATGAAGTGATGTTACTTGTGTTATCTCTGATCAAGTCCTGAATATTTGTGGGAAGAAAGGGCTTAGATTTTATTCTAATAAACATATTTATTTGGTTACATTTGGAGCTGAGTGTCTTATATTTGTATTTTCCTGGAAGGAATCTAGTCTTCCTTCATTTTTACTGCAGGCACTGTTGTGTTCCTGGACTGTGGCTTGTGGTTGTCCCTACCTTTTGTGGTTTCTTTGTCAGGTGGTTCACATTTGTGTTTGGTCATAGATCAAAAGAATCATTTGCTTAGTTGCAACCAGTTTATACGCCATCTTTTCTGAAACAGTACTCTGTAGAGAGTTTTTAAATTACCAGTTTGTTACATTCTCAAAAATGCATGTTCTCAGTTAACTCTGTCTTAACCATCACATATCCAGCATTTGCTTACTGAGGAAAGATTTTCTGAAGTCTGATTGGGGTATAAAAATACCCATGCAAATACTTCTGATTTTGAACCTTTGTCCCCAATTATTTTTGTTGTTTTTCCAAAATCCTTGAATAAATAAGTTGAGAGCTATATTTAGCAGGCCCTCACAAATGGATGCATCATAAAAAAATCTTAGTGGACTGATTATGTATTCCATATATAGACTGCTCTAAATCACACAAGAAAACTAATCCATTCTTCCATGTGGATAACTTTATGCCTGTATGCTTTTCCTACCCTCCCCTTGCTCCCCAATGTAATGCAAGAAATAAGGGAGGAGAGGCCATGAATAATACTTATTGCCCTTTCAGGCCAAGGCAACACTGGTTCTTCCATCTAACAAAGATGGCCAAGGGAGATCCAGTCTTGCTGTCTCAGCAGGTGGATTTCTTTAACACAGCTTGGGGTGTCCCATGTATACCCCAGCACCCCCACCCCAAATTTGGCAACTTTGAGAATTTAGCTTGTCTCCTCTTTTGGCACAGGTATGTCAAAGACATGTTTAATGTCATGAGGGAAACTAGGAGACCAAGTACTAGAAAGTAATACCTAGGTAAATAGGAAAGGTTTTCACTCTGGAACCAATAGAGGGACCTGCATCCGAATAAAGAAGATGTGCCAGCAGTCCTCCAATATCTCTCCAAGTTATTCTCTGTGGGTTTAAATTATGTTTTAGTAAATGTATATCCAAGAGACATTTCAGCCAGCTTATTCTTGAATTCCACTCTTGGCTTCTGGATCACCTGTCAATTCTTAAAGTGCATCCAACAGTATGGGCTATGCAGGCAGACCCTAACCCCAGCTAGGGACTGGAAAACTAACTATAGTCCCATTTGATTCACTGCCATTAAAAGATATCAGATTTTACTCTTGGAAAACAGTCTTCCTTGTAGCAGTTACTTGAGGATCTTATTTTCAAAGACCCTTTCCTTATGTTTAGCAAGAACAGGATCACCTTGTACATCCCCCATGTCAAATGTGAACAATGAGGTTTTAGTCAACTAAGCCACCCATCCTTCTTCCAAGAATAATGAAGTGTGTGTTTTGCATTTTCTGGATGTTCATAGGCAGCTAAGATATCATTTGAACAGAACAAAATAATTCATAACACCTGAACAACTTTTTTAGCATTTGATGAAAATGAAAAAAACATGCCTACATCCAAACAGACCTTTACAAGTAGCTCAACGCATTTATTTCTACAATAAACACCATGGAAAAATGTGCAAATGAGTCAGGTTTTATTCCACTAAGGCTGTAGCTATTACCACAGCCTTTCTAAAATAAGTAATACACAAGATATCCTGGAGACAGCCATTTGGGCCTCTCACCACACCTCTTCCAAGCATTATAGAATGGACCTCATCTGTAGCCTAGGACAGGGTTCACTATTGCTATCCTGTAAGGCATGCTGCTCTCTTCCATGGGAAACCACTGCACACCATACTTGCAATTATGACCAGCTCTCATAGTTTTTCCTGATGAAATGACTGCAGTAGTGAACCACACAATGAACACAGTGCAGTTATGCAGTAAACTTACTATAGTTGTAGATGTACGGGTGCAGTCAGATTCCCATCCACAATCCCCTCTGAATTTGCAATGCATCGGGTAAATACCCTTTATTCTTCATTTCCTTTGCCCTGACCATTTGTAATTGTTTCTTGTATTTCTTTTTGTTGAAGTGCTTTCAGATGGCATGGCTCTCCTAGGCAGCTAATAAAAATGAACCTTCCCATGAGCACTAGGTTCTATGATTGTGCATTTCCAACCTGTAGAGCTGGAGGACAAGAAAGAACTGTAGATGGCCTACTATATGTTGACCTTTCTTCCAGGAGTACTGAGATGTCTGTGGAAAAGGCAACAGGGGCTGTCCCAAGAGTAAGGGTGCTTAGGTCTGAAAGTCTAGCTGGTCCAAATCTCCTCCTGTGTTAGAGGTCTCTGATGTAATGACTGTAAAGGTGACCACATTCTGACATCTAGCATTATGATAAGTTCATTTTACAAGTGCACTTTTTCTGGTTGTTGCTCTACTTTTGCAAACATATCAGTAAGAACTTTGCTTAATGACAAGCCATCTCAGTACTGTTGGCTTCACAAAGGTGTCTCACAAGGATCACTCTTAAGTTGTCTGATTTTTGTTGTCTAAATCAGTGCTGTAAAACCCTTAAACAAAACCTGAAAGTAACTCTGTGTAGATGATTTAGCCTCATATAGTGGAAGTCACATTGCTATCACCATTGTCATATATTGTGGTGACGTACTCAATATGTTTGGTCAATAGGTCAGAGGCAGATTTTATCAACAACTTGAAATGACAGAAGCCATGTTATTTGGAATTATGACTATAACAATCCAATATTTAACAGGCTTGAGCATGCACATCAGTTTTCAGAGACCATCATGAAAATTTCCAGTCATAAATTACAGGTAATTCTCATCCAAATCACAGTGTTCCATCACAGCTCAATAATGTGCAGTAATGCATGTGTCACAGAATAAGAGAAAAGGGTTGTAGGTGTGCATTTAGTAGATATAAGGTAGAAAAGCATGTAGAACATACCAGAAGAAAAATAATGGGAGTCGCATAGCATAACAGAGTAATATTAGGTTTCACTGCAAGGAGTCTAAGTAAGAAAATGGTGGAATAGCAAGGAATCACTCAGGAGAGAAGAATGGCCATTGCTGGTACACAGAGACAAGGCCCAGAATAATAGGATGTGAATTGTCAGAAAATGAAAAGATGGAGGTAGAGTAGCAATATACATAAAGAAGCATTAAATATGAGGTAGTAGAGAAGAAAGAACACCAAACCAAGAGTAAAATAGATGCTGTTACAACCTATGTTAAGTGATCCATCCATTAAACTAGAGGAATGGGTGAGAACTGATAGGTAAATGCAGTGGATCACCCCCCACCCCACAGACTCATCAAGGGAGAATGATGAGAGAGTAGAAGAGACAATAAACAGTGGATTTGAAAGAAGATGTGTACTTATGGGGGATATGAATCTGCCAGCTGCATACTGGTAGAATTCAGGTTACAGGGTAAAGAGGGAGTGGGAGTTAATTTTGACGATGGACCATGAAGAATACAGTCAACTAGTGCGGCACTATATCAGAATGGACAAAACTCTGTATGAGGTCTTAACGGAGAGGAGTGTCATGATGGCGTATGTGAATTAGGGGACAAGAATACAAACATGACGGCAATGGCATGAGAAGCATGAGAAGAACAGATGTTGTTGAGCTGAAAGAGAAGTTTGTGGATGAGAACACTAGTAGCAATCAGAATGAGTTAATGAGCATAGCTCATATGGGACAGGAGGACCTGGAATGGAGTACTCTAGGCTATGGTAAAGTGTGATGATGAGGGAAAAAATCCAACGTTGGTACACCAAACTTTGAAGCTCTCTACCAGAGAAAAAAAAAAGGGGGGATAAAAGACATGGAAAGGAAGTGGCAGGTGAGATGGAAAATGTACAGTAGAAAGAGTCTAACAGAAGGACAAAAAAAAATGGTAAAGGCAGAAAAGGCAAGACTTGAAAGGGAATTGGCAGAATGGATCAGTAAAGAGAGCAAAGGCATTTTACAGACATATGGAAGAATTGAGAAAGGGAGGGACAGACTTGGCCAGAAAAAAGAAAGATGGAATGATAATCAGAGAAGATTTAAAAACTTAGAGATTATGAATGAATATTTTGCTTCAGACATGAGCCTGCAAGAATGTAAAATCTTTCTTCTCTGTAACCCAGCCTACACTTATAGTGGTTGGGTCTGCTGGGGATGATGCTCTAATTAAGTATCTTTGATCCCAGCAATTCAAATGTACAGTTTGGACATTTGTTGTCATATTTAATAGTCATCATTTTTCTGAATGGTCATTTGATATCCCTTATGGACCTTTAGCAATACAAATAATCTAACACCACCATATATTAAAGCTAATTTGTAGTTGAATTTTGTGTTGCAATGTAATTCTTTTATAAATTAATACACACATGGGTAGCTCAGTGGTGGAGCAGTTGCCATTGATGCTTCACAGTGGCTGGGTTTCCAGTTTGGTTCTCAACCGAAGTGCCTTATTTGTGTAGACTGCATGCATTTCCTGTGTTCTTGTGAAATTTTGCAAAATGCCCCAGTTTCCTTTCACATCTCAAAGACATGCCAAGGGTATAGAAGTTAGCACAGAGTATTGTGGCTATGGGCTTGAAAACAAACTGCTTCCTTTAGTCCAGCATACAGGTTTTGAGTATTTCCACCACCATTTGTCTATTGGCTGCTTCTGAACCTTGTCACTGAACCAAACAGTGCTCCTGGGTCACCACTGAAAATAGAACTTCTGCATCTAGTGGGTGTAGTTGGTTAACAAATGAATATAAAAAGGCAACCTACCAGATAGTTCATAGGAATACGTGCCATGCGTTTGTGGGTACATGTGTGTGTTAGTGAGTGTGTGCGTGTATACGCCTAGGATGCTCTGTCCTGCACTCATGGAATACCAGGATAAGCTCCAACTCCTCTGTAACAATGTTAATAAGAGAATGAATAAAAACATTTAAAATAAAATACTTTGAGTCAGTCTTCACGGCCAGTGGCAAGGGGAGGGTGTTATGCAAGAAGCATGCAGTACAACGTGGGGAAAGCATTAGAGGCACAACAGGACAGAAAGGGTATTGGTTGCTACTGGAGAGGATGAAGCAACAAACCTGATGGGCTGCCATCTAGAATCCTCACTAATCTATCCAGTGTGCTGTCCTGACACAGATCTTCAACAGATTACCACCCAGTGTGGAAGTGTCTTTTTTCATGACAATCTCAAGGACGTCAAGTAACATAGATTCATGACCAAAATGAGCAGTCAAACCTGATGTATTTTTATGATAAGGTTTTAGGTGAACATTTCTAATATCTATATACTTTATATTATACTTTGCTGTGCCTCTTGTCATAAACTGTGGCTGAAAATAATCCTCAGCAAATCCACCTAATTAGTTGACAATCAATCAATCAGTCAATCAATCAAACTTGACAAGGGTGTACCAAAACAATGGATTTCAGCAAGTCCATTGATTCACACTGGCATCTTACAAGAAGCTGTTAGGCCACTATAGGACCAAAACTATGGAATTGGATAACTGCATAATCAGATGGTAGGATGCAGAGTGTTGCGATGAGATGTACAGTCAGAAGTTAGGGATCTGAATAGTGTAATATCACAGGGGTCAATCTTATGTTCAGTGCACTCTAGAGTGCTTGTCTCAGATATATATCAAGGAACAGAGAATGTGATCAACCATTTTGCTTAGCACAGATAGTGCAGATGATGAGAATGAGTGGAAGAGCCTAAAAAGGGATTAAAAAAAAAGACCATGTGGAATGTGGTATTTGCATTTCAGTGGAACCAATGCAAAGTCCTATACTTGGGCCTCAGCAATCCAGATGTGAGGATTCAGTCTGAAGGAGATTGTGGAACTGATGATAGCACCTCATGCACCTCACAAAATGAACCTGGGTTGTTGATAACACCTATAAAGAACCATTAATGGCAAAATATGGAGGCAGTAATATCAGCAGTCAGAATTCAGGAGTAAATCCTGACGGGATCAGACTCCAGAAACATTGAGGTAATCATTACAACTCAACAGGGCTTAAAATTGTCTGCAGTTCCAGAAATCTTACAATGAAAATGGTATAAAGGCATTGTAGAAGTTCATTGGTTTATTGGTTCATAGGAGATTACTAGTCTAATAGCTGAAGAGCCCTTACAAGCCTAGTCAGTTTTACCCAGATATTACCAAATTTCCTCTCCCTACGGGAAAGATTACAAAGGTCAGCAGGCAGGGTTTTAACTATTTTTACAGACTGCCTCTGTCTTAAGGGACTTGGGTGCCACCCCAGGAGTGAATTTGCGATTTCCCATTCATCAGCCCAGATTGCATTTGAAAGATGGTCAGGAAACAAATCTTCTCCATGTGTATAGGAAGACTATTTCAGAGGAGAGGCAATCTCTGGGATGCATATCTATCTCTCTAGCATGATCTATTTATGTCAGAGATTTAGATCTTTGGAGCGGGTAACTCTCAAGTAAGTTTTGTGAATATGCAACATTCAATCAGGGCTGAGTCAGAAGCTGCCTTTTAGTCAGACACATATTACCCAACAGTAATCAGTAGAAAACTGAATAAAGTGTTAGGGATTTTTATCAGTCCCCATATGACATGTTGGTTATACTCTGTATCTTTTTGGTGAGAAACCTCTGAGTGTGCCCCAGCTGTTGCAGTTGCCTGGTGAGGTACATGGCAAAGGGTGGATTGTACTCAATTATTGGTTAGATGAGGGCTGAATACAGTGGTGCTATGACATCCTTAGATCTGAGTGTCATACCCCTACTTATAAGGTGAGCCATATGAAAGGATTTCCTTACCATCATGGACACACAGTGGTCAAAGTTCAAATTACTATGTATCTGAGTACCCAGATCTCTCACCACTGAGTCTAACCTTAGGGGGGTGTGCTATCAATGTTGCAATTTGTAGGGGTATTTGATTTACCAAAAGGTATTATTATACACTTCTTCACATTTAGTTTGACACCATGGTTTTGACACCTGTCATCAGTCTGCATCAGACCTTTCGGTAGGATATCAGCATCATTTTGGAAGTCAATAATTGCACCCTACTTGCAGTCATCAGCAAACTTGGTCAGCCAAAGGCCATCTGCATCTGCTTTGACATCTGAGAAGTATACTCCAAACAGGAAGGGGCACTGAGCACTGTGGTACTCCACTGTTGGCTGTCCTTTTTCTGGATGTGAATTCCCCTCACTCTAACAACACTTGCCCTATCTGTGAGCCATTTGGCTATCCATCTGGTGACACAGAGGTTTATGCCCAATTTTGTGAATTTATCTATAATACCTGTGTGGAGAATTCTGTCAAATGCTTTGCCCATGTCATGGTAGACTGAATGCACTGTGTTAACCTCATCTGTGGACTTGGTGACTTTCACAAAGAAGTACACTAGACTGAGCAGGCAGGACCTGCCCTTTGACAAAGCCAAACTGGGCTGGATCTAAAATCCAGAGATTTCCTATGTTGTGGTTATTCAGGTCCAAGATTTTCCTTTTCATAGCCTTGTGTATGAGGCTAGCCAGACTTATGGGTCAGTAGTTTCCTGGGTCCACTGATGGTCACCCATTGTGCAGAGGGATGACTGTTAATGTCCTCTGCTGTACTGGGACAAAGCCTGTCTGGAAACTATGGTTAAATATAGATCCGTGTGGGTCTGCTAGGTCACATTTTAAGATATTTAATAGGCACCTTGGAATTCCGTCAGGACACACCAATGATGTGTTTCTAGCTCTACAGAGCACAGTCATGACCTGTTCTTTTGGGATAAGAGGCAAAAGAATGGTAGGTGGTGTTTTATGGAGAGTGTCTAGAGTTGATGAGGGGGTGAAATTTGGAGTCTATATTATCTTATCGAAGTTTCAGAATATCGACTCTGATATGGTCGACACCATATCATCAAATTCTGAAACATCGAAAGATAAAAAAAAATGCCTTAAAACAAAAACAAATAAACACTTGCATTTGCAAGCTGTGCCCCCCACACCCCCTCTACTTAAATATACCAACTCCAAGACTGCACTACATTGAACTAAACGGAAATCTCCCCTTACGGAGATTTCCGTTTAAACATTCGATGTTTTTTGCTTTTGCTAATCTGGTGCCGACAATATCAGCTTCGATATTGCCGGCCTTCAACAAAGTAAAGTAGACCCGAAATTTGAACTGAATTTTTCGACCGATAGGTTTGCTATTTCTTCTGTGGGAAACCACACAATCTGGAATCTACAGCCAACTCAGCACATTGTTCAGTGTTTCCCTTAAGATTCTGGATATAACTAAAAACTGCTTTGTGGTTATTCTTTTTTTGGAAGGCTATTTTAGTCTCAAATTTAGCTTTCAAAGACTTGACTAGTTCCCTGATTTGCCTGTTGAGACTGATAAGGTATTTGTTCACTGTTGTGCACCTTCCCACTTACTTCTAAACAGGAATTTGTTCCTTCTGTTATATAGTCTATTTATGCCAGGGGTCCATTAAAGTGGCTTGTTTCTCTGGCTAGACCTGGGTTTAGTTCAGTCAGATACTGCCATTTCTATGCAGTTGTTGTTGTACAAGGCATTTGTGTACACGTATGCAAACCCATCCATGTTTCCGGGGTTGGAGGAGCTTTAAAATTACCTGTGCTATCACTTAATAGGAGGTAATTTGCCTTGGAACAATTCTTTAAGGTCTTAGGGTTTGATGGGGGTGCTACCATTACATTTATTTCAAAGGAGACCGATTTATGATATCCGAGTCCTCTGGGGGTGCAGACAAGCTCTTCCAGAGCATTTGCATTGACAAAATCCGGTTATCTCTTAGCCTGCATGGTAGTGGTTGTATATGTTTCCCAGTTTATGAAGGGATAGTTAAAATTGCCCATGTATAGTGTGTTGGGTGGAATGGTAAGTGACTCTAGTAACTTCAGGTATGTGGAGTAGATATCATGGTTCATGGCTAGGGACCTGTTATGGTGGGGGATTTTGCCTATGGTTAGCTGGACATGGAGTAGCCCAAGCGAGTCATCTTGCTTGACCAATCTAGAGGTGTGATGGCTTTTTATGTAAATGTAAACACCTATTCCGTTCATTTTTTTCCTTTTCAGAAGGTGGTCTGAATGAGTGATAGGCATTGTAGCCTTGCACTGATGGGATGCTGCTTTCCACAGCCTTGAACCACATCTGTAACTGCACAGACATCAGCATTCTCCAGTGCAAAGAGAGCTTCAAGGGAGTGCAGTTTTTTGTTAAGACTCCTAGCACTGAGCAGTAGTGGCTTCAGCTTGGCATTAGAAGAATTTGTTATGTTGGTAGGTCTATTGATTTTGCACTGCCTAAAAAAGGCACTATGGTGGTGGCTAATGCCTAGGC
Source organism: Protopterus annectens (assembly GCF_019279795.1). Classification (NCBI taxonomy): domain Eukaryota; kingdom Metazoa; phylum Chordata; order Ceratodontiformes; family Protopteridae; genus Protopterus; species Protopterus annectens. The sequence goes on along the minus strand of NC_056741.1, from coordinate 972,644,188 downwards.
CAGTGTTCAAAACCCTAGCAGTGACAGATGCAGACCATGTTTGGCAAAGCAGCTTGGTCTGTCAATCATGTTGTCCCAGGCTGACAAATACTGGATCTCCTTGGAATGACACCTGTAGCTAAGCCAATTACTGAAACCAATCATTTTGGTTTGTATTGTGATATCATTCTTGGTGAGGGGTAGAATGCTGCATAATGCAAGTCTCATGCCAGCCTGTGACACATATTCAGATAGGTCCATCATGTCTCTCTTCATATAGTCCAGGGGATGTGTCTCAGGTCATTCACACTCACGTGGACTATGACTGAGTCAAACTGGTACTTGTGGTTGAGTGATCTGAGTGCCTTCATGATCCTAGCCTGTGACAGGCAACTGAATGTAGCCTTCTTTTTATCCAACCTGGTAAGGGGGGGGGTCGTCCTTCTCATGATTGAGTCTGTTATGACCAAGATGTTTGAATCTGTGGTGTTTTGCCTTAGGGGCTTGCTTGCAGAGACACTGTGATATGTATTTTTATGCAAAGTAGTTGGTGTTGACTTAGTTTTGTTTGCATGTGGTTTCTGAGGGCAGTGTACAGGAAGCCTCTGTCATTTTGTTAAATTACTTGTGAGTATCTCCACATGTGTGGGTTTATGTATCGAGACTTTATTTAAGTGAGGGAAATTACATGCTTGTGCTGACAACCTGGTTGCCATTTGATCTCAGAGTATGTGAGAGCTGTGTCTCAATTTTCATAATGTAACTACATGTTTTATGTACTGTGTTTGTTTCAGGATTGTGTGGTTGCAAGATAGCAAGAAAGTAAGAATCCTGAAACCATAGATGTGCACTATCAGTTTAACCAGGAAGAAGAGTAGGGAGACTTATCTTGATTGGGAGGACAGCACACGGACAAAGAATGGGTGCCATACTCAGTGTAAACTGCAGCTATCCAACAAAGCAATGTTGCTCAGTGCACAACTCAGTTGCTCCTAGAGCAGTAGGGAGACTGGGGGAAGGATGCAGAGACAGTTTATTTAAGGAAAATTTTAACTTGATAGTGTTTGCATCAATACAGGGCACTGCTAACTGCCACTGCACAGACAGCAGCCTAGCACAAACAATGGGCTTTTATAGAATCAAAAACACAAGTTCAACAGCAAGGCCTACAGTCCATTCAGAAAAAACACACTATAAGCTTTCAGCCAGCCGCTGCCAACTCATATAGGTTTGCTACAGCACACTTCTGCCACAAGATACAGTCAGAAAACCATGTTAATATAAAAATGCCGTTTTAGAGCTCAAGTGTAGGGAAACCACACAATCTAGATTCTACAATACTAGCAGACACAATGTAATTAAGTGCTGTGGAACAGGCATCCCATCCACGTGAAGCACAGTTTCCCCAAAGCCAATTCAAGTGCAGCTTGGATAATTGGATGGGGAACAGGAAATTCATCCCTAGTTTGGCACCTATGTCTCTAATGGACACAGGCAGACTGTAAATGGCTCATCTCCCAGGCCCCTGCTCATAAATGTTTCATCTCCCAAGACCTTGCTTACACTTATCAAGGATACCAGAACTTGCCATAGATTTGGGATGCATGGGTAGGCCTAAAAAGGCCTGTGTGGTTGTTAGCTTAGTAAACATCTATGAACCTATGAACTACAGCAGCAGTGGAAGCAGTTCAGCTTTGAAACTCTACTAAAGTGTGAGAAATGTTAACAATTAATAAAGGATTCTTACAAAATACAGTACAGAAATCAGCAGAAGTGCATCACGATACTTATTTTCATTCTTTTAGAAGCGGATGGCTTTAAATGTAACAGATTCAATGTAAATCTCAGGCAAAGTAGCCGCACCAACAGCAGCTATGAGGAATTGAGCACAACCCCACACAAACACAGAGCTTATATAGAATCAGAAAAACAAGTTTTGCAACAGCACCTCCTACAGACCAATCAGGAAAACACAAAATAAGCTTTCAGCCAGCAGCCCCCATACCTCTTAACTGTCCAGATTTTCGCAGAATGTTCAGACTTTTGGCTCATATTTTTGGTTTGTTCCTCATAAAATCTGTGGTTTTCTGGCAAATCACTGAGATGGTCTGAGGACTGAAGTCACTAAATACTGACATACATTTGAGTTTCAGACTTCATATCCTTCAGAAAATGTATGTTAAAACAAACCCTGTTATTCTAGCAACTTTCTAGTTTATAAGAGCAAATGTAAAATATGTCCCTATTTTTGAGCTTTGTCCCCACATTTTGTTAGGCTTTGCCCAGATTTCTTGCACTAAGAGGTTTAGAGGTATGGCAGCCTCCAACTCAGATAAGTTTGCTACAGAACACATCTGCCACAAAAGTAAAGTTAGAAAACGCAATGTCAAAATGCTGATTTTAGAGTTCAAGTGCAGGGAAACCACACAATCTAGATACTACTGTGCTGTAAAACTAGCAGACACAATGTCATTAAGTACTACAATAACGGTGGAAACAATTCAGCATTGAAACTCTACTAAAGTGTGAGAAACATAACAATTAATACATGATTCTTATGAAATACATCAAAAATAATTAGCAGAAGTGCACAATTATTTTCCTTCTTTTAGCAGTGAATGGCTTTAAATGCAGCAGATTCAATGTACGTCTCATGCAAAATAGCCAAATCAAGAGCAGCTCTGAGGAACTGAGCCAAGGAAAACCGCAAAAAGGTGCATGGGCTGGGTGGTGTAAGACATGACCAAAAGATAGAGGATCTGAAGCTGCTTTCTGCAGAGAACAGAAGAGAAAGGGCCTTATAATGGTGCATAAGATCATGCCAGAAATTTATGTGAGAAACATTGTGAACACAATGTATGAGGAAACGTGGGCATAGGCAGCAGACTGTAGAAACTAGATATACCCTGACTCTCCAAAAGTACCTTTTTTCCCATTGAGGGTTATGAAGCCATGGAATAGATTGCAAGAATGGGTTGCAGAGAGTAAGTCCATAAACATATTCATGACAGCAAGGGATAGGTGAAGAACTGATGAATGATTAGGTAGATATGGAGAGGATGTAAAATGTTAACTGCATTAAAAGGGCACGTTAGATAGATGTATCCTTCTGCCAACAATCTGTTTTAATGCAATGTAATGTAGTGTAATTAAGAATCATTATTTTAAACAAAGCCTACCTACTGGCAGAAAAAGATAGATCCTCTCTATTTCTGTGGTGAACTGAGTTTGATCACTGGAAAAGATATCAGGCTGCCAAAGAGGAGAAACAATGACTGGCCTATATAGGCTCTGTTTCTCTGAGGGGGAGGATGTGTGTTCTTACTGCCGACTGCTGATGATGGAGGTCATGGGTTCCAGCCTAAGCAGGCTAAAATCTGGAGAAGTTTAAGAAGATCATCTGCAGCTGACTATGTGTGCACAAAAACTGACAGAAACCACATTGACATCACTGCATGCTCTGTGTAAAGGGTGGATGGGAAAAGGGTAGACCAAGGGAAAAAGTTTCTTCCTGCTATCTGTATGGCAGTATATTAGGATTCCATGACCTCCTACCAGCTCCTCTTTGCGGGTACCACAGTGTTCTCCCAACATAGCATAACCTAATGCTGTTGAAAGCTAATGGTCACTGGCTAGCATGACTATAGAGGCAGAGATGGGAATTAGGACATAGCACATGGTATAAAAACCATCAGAAACAAAAAAGAACAAGAGTTTATACTAGATGCAAAGTATAGGGATTCAAAGTTTTTATTTTTACCCTGAAACAAGTCTTACTGTAGGTAAAGGAGTTTTACTATTCCTTTTCAGTAAGTACTTATCTCCATTTCTACAAAACACCAAAACACATACTTTTGGACTGCAAACCTGTGTTCAATTATATGTATTTGAGTTTATTGTTCCTAAGCAGAAGTACTGCAGTGATGTACTCCAGAAAACTGGCTGACTTTACACTCCTCTTCAGTGTACTCAACTAAACCTATAATTGTATTTAAATTCTCCTATGGGGCCATTGCCTTATCCTTGAATTACTTTTGTTCATATGTTCAGATCTCCAGAGAATTATATTTCACCTATACAAAAAAAAGTTATTTGGATGTTGTTAGATCAAAGCTCTGCTGAGTTACATAGACTGAGTGGACTAAAATTATAACTTACTAAAAATATTTGTGATCATAGAGTTGCTGATAGTTGTCAGTGCATGCAGTCTCCAGCATTGGGAGTGTGAGATGTTTGACTCAACATTCCTTTTTTTTAGATGACTGAACAGGCTTGATCAAATTGTCATTGAATTATTGCAGTTATTGCAAAATATGTGCAAAGCCTTGATTTCTCCAAAGATTAATTTCTTACTGGAAACAATACTCTGTCATTAAAGAAGATAATGTATGGAATGCCATCTCTGTGCATTATCTAACTTCCTTCAATTCCAGTCCCTCTCTACAGCAGTGAAGAGATACCTAAATGAGCAGGTGAATTGCTTTTTTATTCTGGGGTAACACTGACTTCTATAGGATTCCTTAAATAAATCCCCTCAGATGTAATAAAAAATACATAATCAGATAAGTGTCTAGTCCTGACAAACTCCTCTAACATTTTTTCTGTTATTCATATGTGTGACTACATCAGTTCACTGATGTTAAGTTGGTAATTTCAACTTCTCTTTCTGCTTTAGTGTCCCAAGCTGGATGTAGGTTACTAACAATTATCTTTGCTACCTAGTACCAGCCTTTAAGCTTTGCATTCAGGCCTACATGATTTTACTCAACTTTTCACCAGATATTATCATACCTTTACAGTATCTGCAAATAATACTTCAGCTGAAAGCACTTCATGATTAATGCATATTTGTAAGTGTGTCATGGTACAAAATGGGTCCTAGCTACAAGTATTTTCTCAAAATGCGTAAGTAATTTAAAAAAGACACAAATAAACACAAACAAACAAAAAAATCCCACCACCATTATTTTTAAACAAACGTGCAGTTATTCAAATGCTGTCAAACATTTGGCCTGAATTTGATAGTAGAACACTGATACTGCTAAACATGTACCCCTTGTATATAACTTTAAATCACTACGGAGATAACACATATTTTCTTAGTCAGATCAACATTGCTTTTCTGAGTAATCAAATTTACTAATTAAATTATCTTTGTAAATGTGTAATTTTTATCATTTCAGCCACTCCCTAATGTTCATCAGATGTATGTTTCAGTAAAGTAAACGTGTTCCTTTCTCACCAGCCTCCTAGCTAACCTTTGCAGTATTATCACTAAGGTCTGTAAATAAAAAATGTATTTATTTTTGCCCCCAACAGAAACATTACTCTCATTAGGTACCCATTCTTAACTCATTGTGTTGAACTTCTGACAGCTAAAGTTCTCTCCTTCCTTTTAAAATTCCTAATAAATTGCATCAAGGTTCTCCTTATATAGTAATTCTGAAATCTATATACCAACTTACATAAAGTGTTTCTTCTGTATGCTGCTAGAAGGTCTGTCTTCTTAAAAATGTCCTCCTTCAAAAATGTCTAAAACTAATAAAGTGCAGTCTATTCATTGTCCCACTCTCAGCATGAATGTTTCACAGTGCTTTTCCTAAATAGCCCTTTCCTATGTGTAGCAGCATGTCTATGCTTATATTAAATTATCAAAAAAGAAAAAACAAAGAACAATGACAGCTCATTTTATGCAAGAGAGGTAACAACCACAGAGTTAGATCCATCCATCCATCCTCAACCCCTTTTCCCATTTTGCACATGGTTTTGAGGTGTCACTTCAGCAGTGACAATCATCTTGAGCCAAGGTTTACACCGCCAGGTGGCTAGCCTTGTGCAGTAGTTCATTTGTACCCCTCACTTGCACACACACTCTCACCTATGGCTAATTTAGAGTGTCCAATCCACCTACTGCATGCCTTTGAAATGTGGGAGGAAGCTGGAACATCTGGAAGAAACCCATGAGTTAGATGACAGATGTAAATGCAGTTGTTTGCTTAGTGATTTGTAGTAACTAACATGTAGTTTACAAGTCATAATATTAACAAGATTGCCCTTTTATAGTTTGACAGAAAAAAAGTTATATCTGAATGGGAAAAGCAAAACATAAGAGAGAAATATAACATTAGAGTTTTCTTTTGCATTTTCTTCACTGAATTAAATTAGTTTACTATATGCTCATGCTGTAATGCTACCAAGGGAACCATTAACATGCATGCATGTTACTTATTATCAGCGTTCTGCAAATGGTTTGTTTGATTACAAAGTAAATCAATAGTTTCATATCAAGGCATCTAAGTGAATAATTGAGAAGCATTTATGCTATGCTGATCTTTCTTTGTGTATAAGCAACCTGATGTATCATGCTGAATTACACCTAATAAAAAAGGTATTAAAATATATGTCAGAAATAGTTCTCAGTACTCTGTTTACTTTAACTGTGCCAGAGAGCTGCTGTAATAAGAAAATATGCTGCAACTATCCTCTTGCAAAAGAGCATAAACTGTAAAATGTAATAAAAGTATTACAGAAAAAAAATCAAAAATGACCTTTAATGAAATAACAGCAAAATACACATCACTGCTAGACAGGTTTGTGTTTCACCACTGCTCCGTACAACTTAATGTGTGGAATATTCACACAACTGTGTTAAAAAGCATAATGTCAAAGAATCTAATAGAATGCAGCTTTATTTCAGAAGCTATGACTGACCTTCCAGCATACTTAGATCAGCTGATTAGCTGTATCTCCGTTATATGAATTTACCTTATCTAGTTAACGTGCTACAAAGAGAGCAGTTCAGATATTGTATGCCAGTAAAAATGGATCAGAAAGATGTATTTAACTCATGTGCTAGCTTGCATTTTGCATAATTAGTACAATTAATCTGCATAAAAAGTATGTAATTCACTTTGCCAAGGGAGTCAATAGCCTCTTTACTTGTAAGACGAGTCCCCATAACACAGGGAATAAGCCATTTAACCAATAAAGTCAGATGATTACAAATGATTCATTTAAATATAAAGGTTTAGTAGTGAATCATACAGTATAAGAATACAGACTGGCCTCTATTTGCCCTAGCATTTTACAATCTATGTACCTTACAGAATCTGACTTTCTTGCATAGTGAACTTGGAGATGAGCAATCCCCCCAGATTTAATAAACTCTATGTAGGAATAACATTATTCCCACATTGAGTGAATGGTGTCCATGTCTGCATCTCCCTCTCGGCAGCACGCCTTGCATATTAATGAAGGCACGCTACTGAGGAGAAGACGTATACATGGATATTGAATGAGTGCTAGGAGTGTGGGTTACAGTGCTTGCAAATCTGTAACATGCCCCCTGCACTCTCAAACAATAACAAAAGTGTCCTCAGACACATATTTAATAATGTCAAGTGTAATGTCACATAGTGGGTGTGTTACAGTATCTGTAACACACCCCGTGCATTGTCAAAATGCTGTATGGCACTGAAACAATAAAAGTGCCATACGGCACTAAAACAGTAAAGTGAAGAGTCCTCGGAGACTTATTTAATAATTTCAAGTGTAATGTCACAGGGGGTGTGTTACAGTGACTGTAACACACCCTCTGCATTGTCAAAGTGCCATATGACAATAAAACAATAACAAAAGTGTCCTTGGACACTTATTTAATAATCCCAAGTGTAATGTCATGTAGGAGGTGTGTTACAGTGACTGTAATACACCCCCAGTGCTGTCAGAGTGCTCTACTGCATGGTAATTAAATGTTATTTCCCCTATTATATGTATTTCTTCATTTCTTTTATTTCTTTTTCTGTAAAGTTTAAGCGTAGCTGATTGGGTTTGCACAGAGCTTTGCTCAGCAGTGCTTAAACTTATTGAAACGCTATATAGAAATGTATGGCTGAAATCTTCACTGCCAAGTTAGTTGAGTGGTTAGTAGGTTCACAGTTCAAATACCTTAACAAACCACTCAGCTTTTACATAGGAAAGCATTTTTATATTAATTTTTATTTTATATATTTATGTAGTTATTGATATTTGTTAACCAGGGTAGTGTAGCTGGTGCAAAATCCCAGTATCACTGGAGATATAAGGTGAAAACCACCATTTAAACACAAGTGTCCAATACAGTACAGTCACACTCCAAGGTAACATAATGAAAGCACAAAGAAGAGGTCATGTAAAGTAAAATACATACACTTAATAATAATGTATCAATAAGAGTAATTAATATCTATTTTTTTTTATGAAAAATCTTGTTTGCCTTCAGCTAAGTTTTGCTAAGCACTGCTAAGCCAAGCCAAGCAATGATTAAATAGGACCTGTCTGAGCAATACATAGCAACACTTATCTCCTCTTAGCCAGTTTGAGCATTGTTAAGCAGTCCCCTTCTAAGCAGTCCTCAGGTAAGCTAAGCGGATTTGCATACCACTAAGCATTGCTAAGCATTTGCCACTTTAAGCACCACTCAACTAAGCTTAGAGGGTTTGTGCACTGCTAAGCTGTGCTTAGCATTTTTAAAAATGGTCCAATGGTGGCAAAGGGTGGAAAATGGCATTATTTAAACCACACAGGTGGGAATACTACCAGAAACTGTTAGAGTTTGATCCATGCAGGAACTATGACAGGTGCTGGAGAGGGAGCACACATTCAGGTGCAGCACTGGGGCATGTTGGAGTCCAGGGTCATGGTTGGGCTCCTTGTTAAGAACCATGATGACAGACTGCTGCAGGGCCAGTACCAGGGCTCAGAATAAAAGTCCGAGGCCTGGGACCATCTGGCATGTGAGCTCATCAATGCCACTGGAATCCCCCACACTGGTGAGCAGGTCTGTCATCATTATGATGACCTGAAGCAAAGGAAAGGGGTGTTCTTGGCCCAATGGATCCAAGATGCTCGGGCCTGGAATGCCCCAAAATTTGTAAATATATCAACTGGTGATCTATCAAATTGTAGTATGAACATCTGATAGACTTGTAGGCATAATATTGTGTCTTCCCCCAACAAATGCAGAGGAGAGGGCTCATAACATTGAGGCCCATCCTGGGTGTCTGATGAGGCTGCATCGACAGTGTGGTGAGTACAGATCTATCTTGCAATATATAGTACAATAAATAAGAATGTATAATTGTCTACTGCCATTAGGTATAGTGTTCTGAATAAATGTGTTGTTAGACCCACATTGATATAAGTGACTAATGCCAGGTACTGTGCAATACAGATGAAGGCAGCAAACAAGCTACTATTGATGAAAGAAAGCCAATGTGGTAGTAATACTGTGTAGGAATGACATACGTATATGCAATATTAATAATAAGGATCTGGTAATAAAGTACACTGAGACTGCTACTGTTAGGGTAATAAATTACATTCACACATCATCTACAGGATATGCAGTACAACTGCATTTAGAATTTTGAATGTAATAAACCACTGTGTTATGTCTCCCTCAATAAATGTTATCTCCGCAAACTGTTGCGTTTATTCTGAGTGAGGTTTGGCTGGTAGCCAACTATTATACTAAACTGTAGATGTGGAGCTGTAAAACAAGATACAATGAAATTTGATATATGTTGTGCACTAAAATCTGGACCTTGAATAGTAATGTGTGATGTATTATAGTGTGTTCCCTACAGCATTTTCATCTGTTAACCTTTGCATTTCAGCTATATGTAGTTCTGAATGTAGGTACACTGATGCAGGCAAGTATGAGACTGTAATAGATGGAGCCTGCAAATACATGATGTGCAAATGTATAGGGGTCGGGTATGCAACCCAGCACCCTGCTATGGTCCTTACAGGTCATACATATTCACATCTACTAGGGGTTAAATGTGTACACTCGTATTCATAGTAATAATACACAGTTTACTAACTGTCTATCATAAGTGAATCTCATGCATGTATGTTCAACTGTCACTGCAGTCTTCTGTGGCACTCCACTTATATTACAAGGCCAGACTTTGTAGCCAAGTGCTTTTTAGGCAGAAATTAGTCAAGCAGCCAACAGCAGTGGCCCAGTAGTTCAGTGTGATAAGAAACAGATATTTTGTTCATTTTTGCACACACAGACCACATTTTGAATCCAGGGAGTGGTACTAAGATGTGTTTATAGTTACAGACAAGTAATCCTGACTATTTGTAGAAACAGTCAGGTTGTGTTAACCGATATTTTCTTAAAGCAGGGCTTACAGGTAAAGAAATGTTTGCATTAGCTGTATGAAGGGTGTACTAATAAACTGTGTGCAAATGTACTAGTGTCCAACCCCATGCCTACAAATGACAGCAGGACAGGTATAGACACCATGCACTCTTCCCGTTACATGTCTCTCAAGCATCACACTGTCACAGCTAGTGATCCCTGTTGCCAATAACCTTGAACACAGATATAAATCCAGTTGAAGTATGCCAGTAGCACACTCACACAACATCAGTGCAGGGCATTCCTCTCAACCTGCAAACATCAAAAATATGGACAAAGGCCCATGAAAAATAGGTACAAATCTGTACAGTGATTAACATAAAATTTGCATAGATAATTATGTAACCACACCCACTCCAGTAGAATTGTGGGATACTGTCATTCAAACACAAATTCAAGAACAGACAAAATATAACCAGAATAGTGTTTTATTCAATAAACATTTGAATGTGTATCAAACTTTGAACTTTATAAAACTAAAATACAGTTGTCTTTTATAAAATAAGCAGCACTGAACTTCTCTTTGCCTGAAGCTCTCAGCTTCTTGTAAAATCTATTCACTCAACTATCTCTCTGAACTTTGCAGCAGAAAAAAATCTGGAAAAAGCCAAAATATATTGTAGGTGGCAAAAGCCCAATAACCAGGGACACATTTTAAACATTGCTTGTGTAATCTTGAAAAGTTGCTAGAATAAAATGTTTTGTGTTACCAAATTACCACGGGTTTCCTGAAAGATAGGACGACTGAAACTTAAATGGCTATCATTATTTAGTGAATTTAGTTCTCACTAATTTACTAGAAAACCACAAATTTAAGAGGAACAGACCAAGGAACCAAACATTGAACATAAGTGATGGCATGGGTAGGGAATTCAAGCTCTTGCTCCTTATACCCAAGGTACAGGGTTTGAGCCTGGAAAACCCTAACCAGCAGGTATAGTTAACTGGAGCATTTTACACACACATTGTAGAATGAACAGACTTCAATAGCCCTTAAAAGTTAGTTAAGCAGATAAAATAAACATACTTCTCATTTGGCCCAGCACATAAAAATACAGCTTGTAGATCTGTTAAGCAGATAAAGTACACACACAGAGCCCCAGCTTGTAGAGTAGTCCATTAAGCAGATAAAATAAACACATACCCCTTGTCCTTTAAGTTAGTTAAACACACACATTTTGTAGATTGAATGGACTTCAGTAGTCCTTAAAGTTTGTTAAGCAGATAAAATAAACAAACACTTCACATTTGGCCCAGCACATAAAAATACAGCTTGTATATTAAGTCCGTTAAGCAGATAAAATAACACACAAAGCTAGAGTAGTGTATTAAACAGGTAAAATAAACACATAAAAATACAGCTAGTAGATTGGTCCATTAAGCAGAATACACAGCCCCAGCTTGTGGAGTAGTTTTTTAATGTCTGTTAAGCAGATAAAACATAAAAATAAATCCTTGTAGATTGAACCAGTAGTCTGTTAAGCAGATAAGTAGAATACAGCAGTCCATTACACTCACACACTTCACATTTGGATCAGCGCATAAAAATACAGCTTGTAGATTGAACGGACTTCAGTAGTTCGTTAAAGTCCGTTAAGCAGATAAAATAACACATGCACAAAGTTTCAGCTTGTAGAGTAGTCCGTTAAGCAGATAAAATAAACACACACACAATAAAATAAAAATACAGCTTGTAGATTGGCCTATTAAGCAGATAAAATAACACACACACACCCAGCTTGTAGAGTAGTTTTTTTAAGGTCCGTTGAGCAGATAAAACACAAAAATACACCTTGTAAATTGAACCAGTAGTTTGTTAAGCAGATAAGTAGAATACAGCAGTTCATTACACTCACACACTTCACATTTGGCCCAGCACATAGATACAGGCAGCTTCACACAGAAAGAACAAACTTGCAGTGAGTTAGCAGACTGAATTAGAGCAGCTGGGTCGGCCCGGTGCACACATTATCTAGTAAAACACAATCTAAATGCAGCAGCAAACACTGAGTAAAACACTCTAAATGCAGCAACAACAAATACTGTACCTGAATGATAAGCATGAACTTATATGCAAGTAAAAAATATACAGGCACAAGCCACAACATCTTGAGCAACAGCTGAATGCTGGATTAGATCATCAGGTAAAAAAATCGGACACAACAGTATCTCAGTGCACACACAGTATCAAGTAAAAAAACACAGGCACAACAGTATCTCAGTGTGGACTAACCAGTTCTGCTGCAAGAAAGAAAGCCAGGTTGAATTAGAGCATCCGGTGTGATCATAGTGCACACAGTATTCTCACAGGTAATGCAATACAACCACAACAGTATCTTGCACACAGAAAGAATTTACTTGCAGTGAGTTGTGTCTCGTAAATAATAATGCAATTCTTACTTGGAAGTTGCAGGACTCTGCAACACTTCCCGCCATTGCTGTTATATTCCCGAGTCCAACAGGCAGTAGCTGGTGTCATCACGCACGCCCCTATAAGCTGGTGATGAGTGGTGATATCAGCCAAAAATTTAAGGAGGTATCTCTGGTAATGGAAAAAAAAAAATGGGAAATTCAAAAGACTGGGAAATTTGGAAATTAAGGGGGTCACTCGGGAATTCGTGGCACCCTAATATTTTGCCCTCAAAACCAGTAAATACCAAGGAATTCAGTATGGTTGAGAGGTATGGTGCAGGGTACACCTTGTTAGTCATATCTGTAACCCTGACATGTACGAGTCCCCTAGAGTTCTCACAGCTTGCCCTATACCATTCCAGGTTGAGTGCTTAACAGGTATGTATGTGCTACAGAAGCTATAGGCCACAGATAGATGGAAAGTAAGGGCAGACATGTAGAGTATTGAGCAGTACTGTTGTGAAAAATATACAGTTGGTAATGGACTGTTTTTCTCTCCCCCCATCCCTTAACTGCATCACTAATTATTATTCATATACTACAGGTATGTCGTTCTCAAAATCTAATGTTGGGACTTGTGTTGTATTATTGTTCATATATTTCTATGGTTGCATACTAAAATACCTTGTTCAAATTTGACTGTTGGTGGCCTGTTGCCACAACGGTTACTGGCATTCTGTTACAATAATGACTGCTATTCCATTTATGCATTGTTCCATTGATATGCATTTTTTTCAATTCTATTATTCTGGGTTAATTGGAATATCCATGCATGCTTTTATAACTAATGTTGATATGTTTTGTTCATGACTAACCAATACACTTTGACAAACCTCAACACCATAGCACATCTGGGTAAACTGATCCAATCTGATCCTCCTGTCCCACCTCATCTGACTGTGGCACTGGGTCCCAGCATGTCTGGGACCTGACCTGGAGCTACCTCCTCTGCTGGTCCTGCACCAGCCTCAGGTGGAACTACCTCAGGGGATGGGGGCTGTCTCCCCCTGGCTGTGGGCACAGAGAGGACCCTGTCATCCAAAACCAGTTCTGAGGTATGGTATGCAGGGTCATCCAACAGTATTTGGATGACCTCCTGCACCAGACAGAGAGCAGATTGGTGCACCTCGAGGGACAGGCTGTCCCCAGTGCCCAGTCCCCAGCACAGCTACCTTTGGGGTGGTAAGGGGCAGTGGTGACTGCCCATGGGTGGGGACCTCAGTCCCACTGTTTCCATCTGGGGGCACGTGGTCCTCTGATTCCCAACCACCCTTCCTGTCCCAGGTGTTTACCCCTTCATGTGTCATACACCACCCCTGTCTGCTGTCTTGTCTGTCTGCAAAAGCAACCTCTCCTACCCAACCTCCCTCCCCAAATGTACCTACAACTCTTCCCCAACATCCCACTCTCACCTCAAAAACAAACAAAATGGGCATCTGTCCCACAAAAAAATAATAATCCATACATAGCTTTCCATTGTGCCCCCATGTACACTGACATTAATCAATTTCCCCATGAATTAATTAACAAATTTATTTCATCCACACCCGTCCCTGTGGGATGTGATGCTCTAAATTCCAAATTGTCCACATCATGCACAGCTGTTGCTGCACAAGAAATGGAGAGCTATGGTCCTTTCCTACACCTGTCCTGCACATCTCTAGCTGCCTTTCATAATGTTTTCCCCCCTGCTTGCCCCCATTTCACCACTTTCCTATCACCCTTTTTTTCTTTTCTTTTTTCTGGAAATAGTGCTGGTTTAAGTGGGGATAAGCGGGAGCTATGTGAAGCTAAGCAAAACTGCGCAAACCTACTTAAAACTGCTTTAATCACTCTATCTCATTCGGGCACTGTTCTGCCCAGGAACAAAATGACCAGCACAGATAAGACTCGAACCCAGCATCCTGTGCATTATAGTCAGAGTAATGCAACATTTGGCCAGATCAGCTCTGGGGAATTAGGACTGCTTTTGGAAATATATCATGCAGTACAGTCATGTAACATTAGGGGGAAAAAAAGACACCACTGCTAAGTATTGAACCCAGGACCCTGTGCACTAGAGTCAGACTAATTCATCACTAGTCCAAACCAGCTCTGGGGAGTTAGGACTGCTTCTGGAAATATATTATGCAGTAATCATGTGATATTGGGGGAAAAAAAGACACTACTGACAACTATTGCACCCAGGACCTTGTCAACTACAACATAGTGTATTACACCAGTAGGCCAACAGAGCTCTGGAGAGCAAGTAGTGTTTTTACAAATATCTCCTGATTGCCAGTGACACATTACTTCTATATATACTGGGATAAATCACAGTGTACTTGGGCTAGGGTGATCACCTGTCCCACTTTGTGAGGGATAGATGCTCTTTGGGCAGTTGTGTCCTGCAAAGAAATAGAAACAATACAAATGTCCTAAGATGTTAGGACAAACATATTTCCTATATTTTATGTAATAGTTGCATAAAACAGTGGTGGTGCTGCGGTAGCGTTGTCGCCTCACAGTTAGACGTTGGCCATTCGATTCTCAGAGCGTCTTCTGTGTGGCGACATGCATGAACAGGCGTTCCTTCATTGAAGGTTGTGCGTTAGGCCTGGCAAGCCAGCACGTAAAACTCTACTGCCAATCATTAGCGGACTGGAGTTCCGCTGTGGTGACCCCTAACCGGGAAAAGCCGAAAGACAGACAAAGTTGCATAAAACAGTTATTCTGTATCTGAAATGCCAAAATGTTATAAGAAACAGAATAACCAACTAAAATGCTACAAGAATAAGCTTTTATTTAGACAAAAAACTGAAGTTCTGTCCTTTGTACTGGCCGGGGGTATGTTTGGCCTGCAAAATCTGACGTTATTACCAAACATGTCCCACTTTGGCCATATGAACAGGTGGCAACCCAAAATTGGGCCTCTGGCACAGACAACAAACCAGTACACTGAAGAATAAATGCTGCTGGATGTACGGGAGACCTACAATATAAAGTAGAACTGACAAATACACAGAGTGTTGCTGAATGAACACAGTTGTGCCCCCTACCTATGGCAGGGTTACCATAAAGCCTATACTGTGTCCTGAAATACTGGCACTGCAGTGCAGATTGGGGTTACAAACCATGACATACAGCTCAGTGTCACACGTCATACCCATTTGAATACACATGTCCATGCCAATCATGTGTAACACACTGTATACATGCACATATGTCTTATTTATACACCTGAATACTATAATACCTTATTAGTAATATAACATATAATATATATTATCATAGTATAATATATATATATATATATATATATATATATATATATATATATATATATATATATATATATAAAATATTATCATTATGAATATATAATATATATTATTAATGTATTATATATCATCTATCTGTTACATTCCTAGCATGTGTCACATCTTGACACCCACAGTCCTGGCCCACAGCCCAGTCTGTGGCCCAACAACTACATGCATGTGAATACAACATTGAAATAACTGAGCCATGCAATGTCCAGAAAAAACTGGTTGCTACCACCACACACACTGGCACCCACAGTAGCAAGTTAAAGGCCTGCAGGGTGGGACACGGTTCACAATTATGAATATGTGTTCTGAATGTTGCCTAACACTGTCTGGATGGCACTATTATGTAACATATGTACCAGAGGCACAAGCTTCACCTGGACTGTTATGGGTACCCTCAGCCAGCCCATGCTGTGACACAACAGCCGACACTGCTCACTCACTGACAGTAACAGCTTGCTGTCCCCCTATGTCTTCACAATTCCTAATCTGACTCCTGCTTCACCAGAGATGGCCTGCACCTGTTGCCCTTGGGATTCCGGATACTGGCTAAGGCTATTGCCACTCCTATAGTGCCTTTTTTAGGCAAGGTTCAAATGACAAATTCACCACCGTAATAGGTACAAGCAAGCAAAGTCTAAACTTCAAAATGCACTCACTCGAGGCATTCCTTAAAATGGAGAACATTGACATCTGTGCAGTGACAGAGACCTGGTTCAAGGCTGCAGAGAACACCCCTGCATTACCAGGCTATAATTCATACCAGACCTTTCGCCCACCTAACCTGGACCAAAACACTAAAGGCAGAGGTGTGTCCATATTCATGAAGGATATCCACACCTCCAGGCTAGTTGCTCAGCATAATGCATCCCAGATTATCCAAGTGCAACTAACTCTGGGCAAGACCACAATCCAAATTGTAGCTTGCTACAGATCCCCCACCATGCCCCAGGATTCCCACTCCTCATTTCTTGATACACTAGAAAATATTAGGGTACAATCTAACACCCTAATAATGGGTGATTATAACTACCCCACCATTAACTGGGAAAACTACTCATGTACCAACTCTTGTGCTCAACATTTTCTGGAATTTATAAATTCCAATGCCTTGGATCAACTTATCCACACCCCCAACAGGGGCAGCAATATCCTAGACCTGGTCATTACCAACATGGGCAACCAGTGTTCCACACCAGACGTCAATTCCTTGTTGGTCAGATCTGACATCAAGCTAAGCACCCTAGACATCCACATCCCACCCCACCCCCCATTAGGGAAACCACCGTAAAAAATTTCTCCAAAGCCAACTTCACACTTCTTAAGACAGCAGTGGCAAACTTCACGACACCCATGCTGACGGACAGTAGAGGTATGACTGCTGAATCCTATACAAATGCATTTTATAAACACTTACACAAGTGCATGGATCGTGCAAATCCCTTACAGAACCCAGATGCTGTCCTCCAAAAAAAGGAAGCCAATCTGGTGGTCCTCTGCCATAAATAAATTCTACAACAGAAGAAAGAAGCTGTTGCAAAAAAAAGTAAAATTCCATGATTGGATGAACTCCCTGGTCAGCCTTAGTAAGAAGCTGAGATCCCTCATAAAATCCTCCAAAGCTAGTTACAAAATCAAAATCACCACTGATTCTAAAGAGAACCACAAAGCATTCTATAGCTATGTGAAGAATCTCAATGGCAACACTCAGATCTGCTCTGAGTTACAGCACAATGCCACTAAATATACATAACCAACTGATATTTCCAACATCCTGGCAGATAGGTTCAGTGCTAACTTTACCCCTCTCTCACCCCCTAAAGGGCCCATCTCTATACTGGAAGAATGCAAAGTTCCTATAATCACGGCTGCACAGGTATAAAACACACTCTCCAAAGCCAAGAACACTGCATCCATGGGACCTGACAACATCCCAGGCTGTGTTCTACATGAACTACAGAATGAACTGGCACCCCACATAAGTACCATGTTCAATCATAGCTTCCCCTCAGGCTTTGTGCCCACTGAATGGTGCACAGCAATGGTTATCCCACTCCACAAAGGTGGAGCCACCATGGACCCTGGGAACTACCGCCCCATTAGCCTGATGAGCCTGGTCTGCATGGCTATGGAACGTATCATCATGGAACTTATAAACAATGACATTGTTAATCTCCAAACTATGGACCCTACTCAGTTTGGGTTTGTAAAAGGCAGATCATGTCTCCTAAACCTGATAGACTTCTTTGACGTGGTCACCAAAGCCATAGATGAGGGTAAGGTGGCTCACACAGCCTCTCTAGATCTCACCAAGGCTTTCAACACCATCCCCTACTCTGGAATTATAGATAAACTCACTAAACTAGGTATAAATCACTATGTCACAAGATGGGTTGCCAACTGGCTCACTGACAGAACCCACATTGTGAAAGTAGCAAACTCTAAATCCAACTTCAGACCAGTGACAAGTGGAGTACCACAGGGTTCAGTCCTGGGTCTTCTCCTGTTTGATATCTACTTCTCTGAAGTATAGGCTAACACAGAAGGTCTTTGGCTAACAAAGTTCACAGATGACTGCAAACTAGGAGCCATAATCAAAAGTCCTAATGATGTGGACATCCTACAAAAAGGCCTCACTGAGACAGATGCCTGGTGTCAAAGACATGGCCTCAAGTTCAATGCTAAAAAGTGCATTGTCATCCCTTTTGGAAAAACTCTGTACCCATGAACTACCACATAGGCAGTAGTCTACTTAACACTGAAAGTATGATAAGAGACCTTGGGTCACAGGTGGACAGTAGTCTCTCCTTTGATAACCACATCACCACAGTAGTCAGGAAATCCTTCTACATGGCACACCTCATCACAAAAGGTTTCTCATCCAGGAAAAAAAGAGGTCATTGTTCCTCTCTATTCATTAGTCATTAGACCCATTATAGAGTACAACACCCCTTTTGGTATGTACCTCACAAGACATCTACTACTGGAAAGGCCACAGAAATACCTCACAAAGAGGATTACTGGCCTCAAACAGATGCCCTACACAGACCATCTCAAAAAACTCCAGCATTACTCCATCGCATATTGCCTACTCAGAGGCGATCTCTGCCTAACATACAAAGCTATGTCAAACCCAGAGCTGTTGGACATGCTCCACTTAAAGAAATTCCAATCCCTCTGAACTACATGCTCTAGGGACCTAAACCTTGTCACTGCAATAAACAGAATATGCTGGAGGAATAGATTCCTGTCCCAGAGACTTCCCATACTCTGGAACAAACTACCTATCTATATCAAACAAAGCTCTTCATTAGCACTCTTCAAGAAAAATCTGGATGATTGGATGGGAGATAGAAATTCACCCCGGAGATCACTTCTGTGGCCCTGCTCAACAGGGGCACAGGAAAATAATTTTCTTGGGTGGCGAAAGTCAGGGTACCATTTGGCTAGGCTTATATAGGCTGTAGGGCCAATAGCCTAGTACCTACCTATGAACCTATGGCCAGAATGCAGCAGCTGCAGCCTGATACACATGCAGCAGTATGTCCAGCCACCTGCTACAGACCTGTCATACCTCCCAAACACCTAGAACAGAGTATCCACGTTTCATACATGCATCAAGGGTTGGGGGGTGCTCATGTGAAAGGGACATGTGTCTCAGTCTCCCCCTGCAAACATACTCAGCTGATAGAACAGCATCAACTATAGCAGCATGTACATTCAGAAAAAAAGGATCTATGACACTCACATCTGCCTGTACCCTTACTGACCCCAACACACATTGTTTAACAGTACACTGCTACAGAATCCGAAAGTCTGTTAACAATGGCCAGACATAGCATGCAAAACTGTTGACATATCACATCAGTCCAAACAGTGGACAGTATTTCTACCTATCATCTGTGATGCTATAGCTCCTACACCTCGATAATGTCCTCCTCACTGGCCAGGAAAAGAGGCAAGGCCTACATGAAGGCATAGCACTGTGTAGCCATGCCATTGGCTAATGGAAAGGCAACCCAGCTGTTCTGGATGCAATTAGCAAGTGGGAGTCACAGATAGGTGCACAGGCAATCACCTGTTCATGAGCATTACCTACAAAAGGTAAGCTGCTGCCTATGGTAAACAGGTTTGAACCTTTACTCATGAAGAGAGACTGTGATTTACTAGGATACTACACCTGGATTTCACTCAAAGGAGTACAGCACTATGCCAGGTATGTTACTGAATGAAGCATGTAATGGAATGCAGATGGGGAGATGCAGTCATGGGAAATAAGAATTTAAACTGTAGGTCTCAACAACATTGCCTGGACTGACATGTTGCTGTTAGTCTACTGTCCATCACCTATGGCCATTCCTTATGTCTCTGTCTGCAGTAAAATTTAATGTGTTGAGTCCAACAACTACACTATCTTCTCTGTGAAACAACGAAAAGAAAAGAGGAAACACAGTGCAGACTCCAGATAAAACATTTATTACAATATAAACTCGCCGTAGTAAAACAGTAAAAAGTCCAAATGATAAAAACAATGTAAGGACTTCCAACTTGTAAAAACAGGTTAAGCACTTTCACCAACAATATGTTGGCTTCTTCAGAACAAAAACAGTTAGGTACTCGGATGTTCAAATAACTTTTTTGGCGCCAGAATCTTGCTGCTGCCCTTAAAGTAATATAGCTCCATTTATTTGAAATGAGTACGCTCAAGTTGTTTACGTTAACATTCCCTTATGTATTTCTTTTGCCTTATAACTTATTATGTAATGCTTCACTGTTAAAAAATGATAAATGTAAATTCTCAGTACGAATTCTAACTGTTTGAAAATGAGAAATAAAAATGAAAATAAAAATAAGAATAAAATTAAAAATGAAATATAAAATAAAATGAAGTTTTGTGGTAAAACTTCATTGTGTTTAGAATTCCCTACACTATGTTATCATTATGTATCTGATATGATTCTATATATTTAATTAAGTGTGCATCGACAATATTATTTTACTACCTTCAAAAGCCTTTTCACCAAATAATTGTGACATATACCATTCTTTCAGATTGTTGATACACTCATAAAATATATTATTATATTCTATTATATAACCCAAGAGTTGTTTCTCACATTCTTAACATTCTATTCAACAATATGGGTTTTATTGCTGTTATCATTTAATCCTGGTATGTTTGAGGCATCCGTAAAAAGTTGCCACCACACTTCTCTGTAACTCAGAGTCTCCTTCCTATTACCTCCTTTCGTATTATATTTAATATGCTCTAATATGGCAAATTTGAAATTGTGTTCTCCCCCTAATCTTTCAATGTGCCTATACAATGCATTGTTACCATCTTTTCACTTGATGCTATACAGGTGATCGTATATCTTCTTTTTAAAGGGTCTTTCAGTCTTACCTATATAGTATCCGGGGTACATTTTACATTTTGCCATGTAGATAACAAAATTGGTGTTACAATTTCCAGATTTAAACCTGATTTTAGTCTTGTTTATATTGTCCAACATTAACTCTCTTTCCTCCATTATAGCCCCACACTGGTTACAGTTACCACATTTTTTAGTAGCCTTGTGCTGATTTTCCATGTAGCTACTGTCTTTATTCAACTCACTGTTCTCTAACAATCTTTTTAAATTGCTTCCCATTTTATATACAAAATGTGGTCTTTCTCCTATCTATCCAACCAGATTATCATCTACCATAAAAGCCTTCCAGTGAGTTTCCATAATATGCTTAATCTGGTGTACATGGGGACCATACTCTAAAACACATGCTCATTGATATTTTCCAATGTTATCAGTTTTGTTGATGTTATTTAACGTGTGTCTTGTTTCTTCATAACTCCCTAGCAGTGGTACATATTTTTTACCCCATTGCTGGACAACATACTGTTTTACATCTTTCATTTCCCTATCATATCCTCTTTCTACGAATAGCCTAGTCACATAATCCATTTCCTCTTTCATGTCTTCATATCTCGCTGTCATATGGGCTACCCTTATACACTGCCATTTGTAGATGTTATATAATAATTTTTTCGGATGGTTGCTCGTGTATTGTAAATAATCATTTGAAAATGTATTTTTCCTATATATATATATATATATATATATATATATATATATATATATATATTTGATTTGAATCCTTCACTGTCATGTGAAATGAATGTATCTAAATATGCTATTCCAGTAGTACTGAGTGAGTAAATTTTAAAAATTCACTATTTGAATTTAAAAAGGAAATGAATGTACCCAATTCGTCCATGCTACCATTTCATAAAATATAGATGTCGTCCAGAAACCTTGTATAATGTTTCACATGTTTAAACATATTATTAGGGAATACCACTGTTTCCTCCCAGTCCAACATAACTAAATTTGCAAATATCAGGGCGCAGGCAGAGCTCATTGCTACACCTCTCTTTTGTCTATAATATTCTCCTTCATAGTAGATATAGTTATGTTCAAGGACCATAGACATACAGTCCATAATCAAACTTATCTTGTCCCAATCTATATTCATGTGTTTCCTTATGCTGTTACAAAATGATTCCAGTCCTAGATGTTTAGGAATACATGAAAATAAATCTATAACATCAGTCGTTACATATATACGTTTATTGAAATCCTTGTGAATAGGGAAGTTTTCTAAAAAGTCCCAGGAGTCCTTAATTAGGTGGGGAATGTGGTTATAAATGTCTTTTAACCATGTATCTATAGCTACACCTAATGGAAATGTTTTTGCTTGGCTACCTGAAACACTTGGTCTAAATGGGGGGGTCTATGATACTTTTATGTATCTTAGGAATCCCAACTAATGTTGCTAACACCGGATATTGTACCTTTAAGAAGTTGTACACCTCAGAATTGATTTGATTGTCTATCCAAAATTCTTCTATGTATGAATCTATACGCTGGTGTGCTATGTTGATCTCGTTCAAAGATACTGTTTGGTAGTTCCCAGATTGTGTTAATAAAACAAACATTTTGTTGGAATATTCCATCTTGTCATATATAACTACTCCTCCCCCTTTATCTGGTTTCATTATGCAAATTTTATGGTCTCCTCTTAGGTTTTTTGATACTTCCCTTTCTCCTAATGTCAAATTGTCATTTATTTCCTTTACTTTTGTTTTTATTCTTAAATTTATATATATATCCTTTAGTACATGTTTTTCATACAATTCAACTCTAGGATTCGTGGGTGGAACATATATACTTTTTTTCTTTAACTTGTTTTCCTTAATGGCTGTCTCCTGTGGTCTCTCACTGTTCTTATCCTGAAACAAAATTAATAAATTTAACTTCCTCGTAAACAGTTTGACTTCACATAAATAATCCACTAGTCTGAACTGCTGTGTTGGTATGTAATTCATACCTTTAGAAAGTAGATCAAAGTATGCCCTGTTTACTGTGAAATTGGAATAATTATAATTATAAATTTTAAAGTTGTTATAACTGTGAATCACTCCATCCACAACTATTTCATTGGTATTAACTGCTTCAACCTTTCTTTCTGTTGATTTCAGTAATAATTTGTCTACTTGTACGTGTCTCTGTATGTTCCCCTCTGATGATTTGCTGGGTGTTGATTCCCTATAACTGTCATTTGTTTCTTTTTCCAATATTGCCTGCAGTGACATAGATCACAGCTCTGGCCCCTGAATCACCCCAGCAATGGTCAGCTCATGTATGACTGCTAAGATTGTTGTCTGTTGTACAATACTGACAGTAAGAACTGGTGGATACAGGCGGCATATGACATCATGTACAGTCAGTGAGCACCTCTCAGTCTGTGAATGTCATACAGGCTTAGTTAAGCACCATTAATGAAGTACTCTGGCTAGGTCACTGTGTACTCCACACCTGCATCACATTGCCTAACACCGATGGCTAGCATACCTGGTGACTCCCTGTAGCAGGACAGTAGGTTATAGGTACTAGTAGTGGGGGGACACTGGCTCTGGCTCAGCGGAGGTGCATGTATATTGAACATACAATGTAAGGGAATGCATGCAGTACCAGATATTCATGTACCATTACTGTGTTCCCAGGGGTCTGCCGTGTCACAGATACAGCCCTCAAACCCTGGGGACAACCATCACATTGTCCAACCAGTGTCTGGAAATACACATTTATGTGGCAGGGGGTCTACATCTATGAGGCACATGTACACATTCTGCAAACATCCGGGTACTGCAGATGTCAGGCAACTATGAGGAGTACACACTACACCACATATGCACTGCTCTCAGTTATTGTGTAGCACAGATGTTGCTGGAATGTCCACATGCACTTGTAGTACCACTCACCTATTTTTCAGATGTAGGCTGGATGACATGGTACTAACATGCTGCCCATAGGGGACACCCAGCAGCCAATGACAGTGATGGGTGTGGACACAACAATACAGTCTGTAACACCACTCAGGCCATATGTGCTAGTCCAGGTGCCATATCACTTTACTAGACTATAGGCCCTGAGCAGCCATATGCCTAGGCCAGATGTTAGCCCATGTGTATGCAAGGCAGCACCCAGTGCCCCCGTCCAACAGGGACACAGACTGTATCCCAAGGGTGTGTGTGCAGTTAACCATCCAGTTATCCAGGCTACACCTGCAAAGGTGTACATAGCTACATTGCCTGATGTGAACAGGGTACCCATTCCACCGCAGGCTGTGTGAGACACACACTTGAGCTGCCAACAAGGCTACTTCATGTCACACAAGTTTGAGGGTGTGTGTGTGTGTGTGTGTGTGTGTGTGTGTGTGTGTGCGTGTGTGTGTGCGTGTGTGTGTGTGTGCGTGTGCATGTGTATTAACAGAGTAGAGCCTGACTTGCACTTGTGCAGCAGTCCCAGCAATGTGGAGTCTGTGAGTGCCTTGCATGCCATACTGATGTCACCCATGAGAATTATATACGAAGCCGGGTAGAGGGTTGGCCTTATGGCCTATTGCTGTGAGGTACATGCGCGATGGCCTGGTATTCCCTGTTGGGAAACCTCTGTGACGTCACCAGCTGCTGCATGTGGTGTGATGTGAATGTCGAATAGAGAATTATAGGCATTAATGGCCCTCGTTGGGTGGGATGTGGGGATGTTTATAGCCAAGTGCTGTGATGACATATCCTTATGTATGACATTGGCCATGTAAAAGGTTCATCTTACAATGGAAACAACATTGTGTTGACATGTTATGTTGCTAAAGACCTGTGTCCACAGCACACGCATGACTGATTGCATGCCTGGGATGTTGTTTTTACTGTCATAATATGTGGTGACGTCACTCTTCCTATAGGGGTTCACACTGCATGTCCTGGTATGTGGCCTGAGGCCATGTTTCTGGCAACGGTCATGTATCTGTGTGAGACCCTCCTAGGCAGATGTCCACATCAGTAGGTAATCTGGTATATCACACATAACAGAAGCTCAAACATGGAACAACAGGTTACACACCTACTTACGGGTGATCCGCATGAGATTAATTTCCCTATGTGGAATAGGTGGTTCATGTCAATGCAGTGCTACACCTATGGTAACATTTGGTGTGATGCATACTTGGCAGTGTTATATGTATGATGGCCATGAGGGCTATACTGTCACATAGTATGTCCAGCTCAAGGTAGGCATTTTGCAGTGTCATCTCCCTTCCATGGCTTTGGTGACTGTGTCATCGAGGTCACCTGTGTACCAGACATGAACCCTTCCTTGAAAAAGCCTAAATATGCATAATGGAGTGTGTCCAGGTCACATGTCCTTGTTAATGGGGTTCACTTGAAACTGTGCTATGGCCTTGCAGAATAGCCTTGTTAGGCTGCTGTGTCTGTTATGTGACTGAGTGGGGGATGGCCCACCTTAGTGGAAAGGGGTGACAGTGGTTGTTCAAGAAATGGATAGGACAAAGGTGGTAATCAGTCCTCCTTTGAATACGATTCCTTATGGTGTGGTCAAGTAGGATGCATCTTGTGAGGTGATAGGCTCCCATGGCAGATGTATACCATGTCTATTACATGGCAGTGGTGATCTGTTCCCCACATATAGAAGATGGGAGATGTACTGTGGATATCCTAATGTACTCATGAGGAACACAGGGGGTGCAGCTATCCGACTCTGTTAGGCATCCGGTATGCAATACCAACAGCAGCGGTATAGCTGGTGTCCCTGAGCACCACAAGTGGGAAGCTGCAGCTGCTTCCTGTGCTGTTGTAGACATATGTGCAGAAGGTGAGATGAATGTTTGTAGTGGATGTAGACAATGTAGCCTCTGTGTTTGTTGTGCAGATTTGCAGGACAGATCCCATTATCATGTGCACTCTAAGGAGACATTTCTCCAAAATGGGCACCTGCCCCTAATTGGTCTTGGACAGCAGTATGCCATCCCTGTTATGGACAGTATGTATTGCACATTTTCACCAGACAGGTGTACATATCCTAGCAGAGGATGATGTAGGCCTTTTGGGTATACCTGGCTACAAGCATCTGTACAAATGCACATATAGCACTTGTGTGTATGTGTGTAAATTGGTGCCAGTCCTTGATGATGGTTTGGGGCCTGTGAGGGTGTGTATACCAACCAGGAGGATGTATTCCATGTTGGAGGTGTATGTATGGCTGCTCTAGGTGGATGGCTATTGTGGGAGATAGTGACTGCAAACGTGACTGCATGAGAGTTGCTTTGCCATGGAGGATGACACTGTAGGGATGCGGCAGTGTTAACCCATGTTGTGTAATGTCAATTGCAATACACCTTTACATCATGTAGGGTAGCCTCTGGCCACACAAAGGTGTTCCTACATCCACTGATGATGGCGTACTGATCATTTGTGTGCAGACATGGGGACATTTTACAGTGTATGTTAGGGTCATTCAACTGACCCAGGATCTGGGTAAAGACCCAACTCTGAATACAGTTGATGAGGTCCATATAGGCAGAATGGGCTCCCTGGTCACATTTGGTGGCTGATAATTAGCTGTGATTTGAATAGGCTTGTGCTGGCAATTGTGAACTGTCCCTGCAGTGTCCCCTGTACATCTTATTGCCTGTTTAGCATGGAGATGTGTATGTGTCTCATATATATGGAAACCCCTTGTCTCATGGCATTACAGGCTACATTTTGACTTCTGCATGTCTGATAGGATGGTTAACCATATATGGCTGGGGTGCTCTCTGCACCTATGAACCATGGTCTGTGTGACTGCACAGATATCTGCAGTTTTCAGGGTTAGGATTGCTTGCAATGAAGGCGAAGTCATGTCTACACCTCTAGCGTTTAGTAGCATGGGCTTCAATGTGTGCTACACTGACACTTGTATGTTGGTAGTGATACCTTCACCAATGTTACTAATGAAGTCACTACGTGGCTGATGGGAACCACTGCCAGACACATGAAGACCTGGGAAGACAGATGGCAGCCATCTCGCGCAGTGCATCATGTTCTGTTTACCACATCACCCTGACTCACAGGTTCTAGAGCCCCAGCAATATCACAGGAGAAATTTGGACATGTTAAGGGCAATCATTCCCTGATTGCATTGCATCATCTGTCTGGGTGACAGCATAATGCTGCATAAGGCTATGAACACGCCTGCCTAGGAACATCATCTGTGTGCACAATCACGTCTCACTGCATATTGTCTAGGGATGCACATATCAGGTCAGGTCGGGCACACTATCATGCACAGTGACAGACCCATGACAGTACCTGTTGGTGAGAGACAGCAGTGTATATACAATATGGTGGAGTCTGTTACCTGACACAAAAGTAACTGTGACCATCCACATACGCAACCAGGTCAGAGGTACACCAGTCCACTGGAGACCCCTATGTGTAACATGTTTGACATGGGTTGATGCCTGTGTGGCTGTCGGACACTGGTGTGTGGCCATGTGTGTTATGTGCTGTTTATGGCTGTGGTATTCATGTATGTCTTTGCATCAGAGATCCCCTTTGTTTGTGGATGTATATGTTGAGGACCACTGCAGATGTTTATGTGTGTTATGTAGGTGTGTGAGGTGTACTGATTGTGTTGACAACCTGTTTGTGGACAGATATGCATTACTGACAGGCAGAGAGCATGGACTGCAGGTTCCTACAGCCACTCCAACTCTCAGAGAATGTGTTCTTTGGTGGTGTTTGCAGATGTTTGTCCATCCATGTACATGAGGCAGGTGCTACACAGTGCCAGGACACCAATATCACCTACATTGGCCGGGGAAGCTGCAGGACATTGTCCAGCCATATACTCCAGAATCTAATGAAGGAAGACCAGGGAGACCTGAGCAGTGGGCCTACAGACCAGGGGATTACTAATACAGTAGGAGGCTGACACCACAGTAGGCCATGTAGACAGTTTATGACCAAGCAGAAATAGGTGCAACATCTACATTCAGTGCAACACCTTATAGCACATGCAGCAAGTAGCATGAAACATCAGGATTGGGGGCAACACATGATATAATGGCAGTATGTTCCCAAAACCCACAGACATACTGTGCTTGTAGATGGTGGGGGTATGATGTGGGGGTTAACGGTGGATAGTGCTGGTAATAGTGGATGTGCAAAGTGTGTACATAATGGTGAGCAGTGTATACAGTCCTGTGATGTGTTCCCCTTTTCATGTCTTTCAGGTGGCATGTACAGAAGATGAAACCCCCCACTCTCAGAAGCCGAGACTGCCACAATCATCGATGTCTCGAGACTCCATCACCAGGTACTGTTGGGAAGGAGCTGCTAAAACCTGCAACAACTTGCTGCCCTGTGGGCAGAACTGGTAGTAACAGTCAATAATGTGGGCCACTGGGACAGGAGCTACAAACAGGTCCGACACTGTGCCACTGATCTCATACACCATGCATGGCAAAGGGCTGCAGCTGTGGCCAGGGACCATGGTGGCACAGGTGGAGGGCCTGCTACACAATCATCACTCTCAGCCATAGAGGAGTTCCTGGCAAACCTGCCGTCAGCCACCAGCTCACAGTAAAGCACGAGTACATATGTCGTGGAGGTGGATGGGACAGAGTCCACAGCCAAGGAGCATCCAGGTAAGCCTCCAGTGGTCATCAAGTTAATACTGTAGCATTCATAGTGGCAGCCTCTGCATACCTGTACACATATGTCAGGTCAATCTGCATCTTTGGATGGGGTGTTGTAATGCGCACATGTGCACACATATTGTGAATGTAAGCAATTTGGGTAGTGTCACAGCTTGTGCTGTACATGTTGATAAATGCACATATTATCCTGTACCATTGCCATATGTGTGTGCTGACACCTCTCCCCCACAACTCCATAGGTTCTTCAGGTGTGACTGGGGAACATCAATCTTTAGCCGGTGAGTATGAACTATCATGTTATGGGTCACCTATACCCTTGGAATGTTAAGGACTGACAGTTTGCCATGCACACAACTGTTAAGTGTAACCATACTGCAATATGTTCCATGTTCACTTGTGGTGGGGGTCATTGCAGTGCATCACATTAGTAATCACAGTAGCATATTTTCAGGAGTTGTAACATATTCCCACATAGTTTGGTATAGGTGTTGCCACTGTGCTATACAGGGGTGCATTACTATTGTCTACACGGGTGCACTGTGTGTTAGGTGAAGGTCCATCACATACTACAACTTCTTCTGTATCTTACAGGTGTATAGTATTAGCAACATTAACTGGACATAGCTGCATTGCATGTTGTTGAGGCCCTGTCCAGAGTGAATCTGTTGTGGTCTGACTGTGTGTTGTGCATGGTATCTGTCAAAAGGTGTGATCTGTATAATGCCTTTGTGGCACCTTGTGTGTGTGTGTGTGTGTGTGTGTGTGTGTGTGTGTGTGTGTGTGTGTGTGTGTGTGTGTGTGTGTGAATCATCAAACATTATAGTGCAGGAATTAATGTAGTCATGTTGTCTTCCCCTCATAGGTGACCATGAGGATTGAAGTGTGTCCCCCCTCACAATCTGATGTCATTGTCTCATCGGACACAGATGATGATGGTAGCCATTGAGAGGCAAAGGTGGGGTTGTTGGGGGCTAAATCTGTCCTACTGGTTGACATCCCACTTCTACCCCCCAATGTCCCCGCACACGGTCAGCATGCCCACACATACAGAATCCCCACCAGCTACAGATAATGGGCAGTCCAAGGGTGGTGGCATTGAACAGTGTAGTGTGGCAACTGTGGCATGTGAGACTGTAGACACTGGCCATAGCCAGAGAGTTGGTGAGGACACAGACAGGCAGATTGACAGGGGTACTCGAAGAAGGACTGCTGTCCATCCAGTCCCTGTCAGAGGTGTCATAGCACGTGTCACCCAACACTTGTTTTGGACTGTCATGGAGGCAAAGGCACATTGTGAATCGTACACCAGATGGATGCTCAGGGTCATGGATGCAACACTGCCTGGCATGCATGACTCCCCCCACAGCATTGTTGACAGCTTACATAATTTTGCTGATGTAGTGGATAGATGGTGGGGTTAGACATGGTCAGTCCTTAATCATGCAATGTTTGTGCTTGAGCATGCGGTGGGAGTAGGGCATCAGACATGTGGACGTAGGTCAACACCAACATCAGCTGAGAGCTCACGTGGCCATGCACACTCACACTCCCATAGTGGCAGTGCCACCAGCACTAACAAAGGGAGAGTGCTGTCCACACCACAGTGAGGCAGGCCATGGGCACATGGTCCTGGCCGGTCCCATGAGGGACACAGAGCCAGCAGACACTGGTCATCATCAGGAAGTAGTACTGTATCTGGCCTTGGGCATGATGATGCTAGTGCCAATCCTGGCAGAACCAGTTCTTGTGTTTGTGGCTGGAGATGGTGAATTGTACATTTTGACATGTACGGCCCATGGCTGTCCAACATACCCTCGTGTAGGGCTAGCACATGCCTTGACTGCGTGCATGCATACACTCACACATCACTGTCACATGCAGGTCACCAACAGACACACACAGCTCCTCTTCATGGCCCAGCTGACCAGCACCCCTGCAGACACACACACACATGATGCCAACTGTATGGCACAGCCTAGGCCATTGGCAACCCACACCACACCCTGCGCATGTGATGATACCTGTGCCACATCCCTGTTATTCATACCATCAATGCAGAGACATGCTAATATGTGTCTGATGTACAGGGTGATTCTCGTACAGGTAATGGCATTTTGTAATGTAGTAGTGTTATGCACTGTAAGGTGCTGTCTGCTGCCAATTGTCATGCATACGCTTCAAAGTGTATGTACCTTTGTGCCATGATGCTTTATTGATGTTAGTACTGCTGATTGACTGTTGTCTCACAGACCTTATTCTGTTTCTGTTTCAGGTGTCTGCGTGTGTAAGTTGTGGTGAGCTGCTGCCATTACAGAAGATCAAGATGGTGGGGTGGTAACACAGACACCTTTTCATCACCAAGGTGTACGTGGAACAGTGTGTGAGGGTCAGTGGGGGCAAGCAGCATAACCTTGCATGCATACCCCTTGACACAGCAAGCTAGTCCTGATACATGTCACCTGGGTGCTCCTTAGGATCACAAGTTCATAGTTACAGAGGAGGTTACTAGAGTACTGGACCTGGGTCCCTTATTTCACCCCCAACACAATTATCATTCAGCACATGTTGGCCATGGCAATGATGGAGCCCAGGGACAGATGTTTGTTTTTATTTCTCATCCATTCAACCTTAAAACAGTTGATGAGGGTCTGCGTGGTACTTTGTTTGGCATGCTTGGAGAGTGCATTCATGAGACAGGACAGACTCTGTTTGACAAAAATGTCTCTCCATCACCTTTTTGTGCTTTATCATATGTGATTCAGGCCTGTCTTGCTGGTAATGTGCACATAGTTATACTCTCATATATGGGGCAGCTGTTGAAGGGCTGATCATCATCTAGGCATGGCACAGACACCTGTGGACAACCTGATCGCTAACCACTGGGGCAGTACTGATTAGAGGTGGTCTGCGTGGCACAGGTGTTGAAGGCCATGAATGACCTTTGTGGGTGTTAAAATAGCCTTTACAGTTTCTGCAGATGTCTACACAGGTGCATAGCAGAATGGCCATACTGCTAATGTATTGTTGTACTGACTGAGGACAATTCGGAGGTAATGTCCACCTTTTGTCTGGATGCAGTCCCTTTACCTATGTGGTGAACCACATACAACCCTTTTCTGACCACTGCCACTACTTGTTCCCTGAGTGCAACATTGTTAGTATGCTGAGTACCAAGGTCTGTCATCACAGTGTGTGTTTATGGGGTTGCTGCTGATGTGGTAAATAGTGGAGCCATGTCCTTGCCATATGGTATGCTAACACTGTTGTCTGCATTCAGCTTGAGGCCAGGACCTTGGCACCATCCCATACCCACTGTATGGCCCATTGCAGTGTGATAACAGCAGTTTGTAGCTCAATGACAGACTGCACACTACTTACAGTTGACACATCCTGGGGCAGTACTTACATATGTGTGTGGTGGCAGTTAGCATTCATGCCTAGATACATGTGAGTCATTGGTGGCAGCAGGTAGTCATAGGGCCTTCACATGTCTACATATTGCATGCACACAGGTGACACAGATTGTGGTTGACACCTTATCAAATGTGGACTGTGGGATATGTCTTGTAGTAACGTGACAGTTGGCAGGACATACCATACCCATGGAAAGTACAACACCCAGAATATCCTTTGGTTTGCTAATATGACAGTTTCTTTGTGTGACATTACCTTAGCTTACACTGTTTGTCATGACATTAAGGTGCTTCTTATGTGCAATAACTGCTCTATGCAATCAGTAGACATCTTTATGAAATGTTTGTTGTCCTACACTCTGGGGACCTCTGTATTGTTTGAGTTGTCACAGGTCACACCTTGCCAAACATGGACTGCAACCTGCAGGGTGGGTACATATGGTGGCTATACCTCTCAATTTTACATATTTCTGTAGAATGTCCTGATGTTTGTCACATATTTTATTTCCATTTGCCATAACATTGTGGTTTTCTGGCAAATCAGTAGAAAATCATAAAAGACTAACATTAGAGACTAATGACAGATATTGTCATGTCACAACTCATACACTTTTGAAAATGCATTCAAATGCACAGCCTGTTCTGGTATCTACTTTCCATGTGTGTCACAGCAATATTTGAAGGTTATGCTCAGTGTTTGGCCTTTGCCCCACTTTTCTGTATGGCTTTCACCAGATGTCTTTCTGTGAGTGGTTGAGAGGTATGCTGGTGGCTGTCACACAGTTAGACTGCTGCAAGGGGATATACATAACACACACACACACACACACACACACACACACACACACACACACACACACACACATGCACTCATGACCTGCCATTGTTGACAGTAGAATCTCTACCTGCCTAGTTTTACATACGATAGTGCTATATACATAACACAAGAACCACAGAGCTACTATAGTTTTGCAGTGTCTGCCACTACTATTCAGGTGGGTGACAATTTCAGGGGCTGTTAGGATCACCAATAAGAGGTTAACAGACCCTTAATATGGTAGAGCCATCTTGAACACACACACACACACACACACACACACACACACACACACACACACACACACACACACACACACACACACTGCTGCATTGGGACATGCATTGAAATACAGATGCACACAGAATTGACACTTTTCAGATTAGAACACCTACCTATCTTGTTATGCACAATGCAGACCGACATGACTATTGCATGTGCCAAAATGCCATTGTGTTAGAAAATGTGTAACTGTGGTTCTAGGGTAGATGACATCTGTAGTGGCCCTGAGTAGTTTGCCAATGGGGGAGTTAACAGGGTGAAACAGGCCCACAAAATTGTATAACTATCACATACACACATGCAAGACAGCCACATGGGGATATGCATACAGAAACACATACACTGACACAGTTGGCAATAGTCAGATTAGAATACCTACCTATCTACTTGTTTGTACTAGAGCGGTACATACATATCATATGCGTCACAGAGGTTATATGGCAGGGACATAACTCACAACTTCTTATAGCAATTAATCTTGGGAATGGCTTCCTGAATGGTGGGATAAACCCCCAAATTAGGGACACTTCTTGCATATTGCTCTTACAAACCTAAACAAGTGATAGGATAACAGGTTTTGCATCAGCATGACGTTTCAGAAGGGTATAATGTCTGCAGCTGACATGTCTGTCACTATTTGTGATGTCAACTCTCATGGATTTGCCAATGATTTGACATAAAAAACCATTGTTATGAGACACAGTCCACATATATGTTGCAAACATCTGGACATTCTGCATACATCTGTACAGATGAGTGGTATGGCTGGTAGAATTTAAAATTGTGCATCTAAGGTGGATGACATCAAAAGGCCCTTTAAAGTAACGCCATGGGGAAGGGGTCAACAGGCCTTAAAATGGTATAACCAACACACACAACAGCCACAGGGGATATGCTTCACACACAAACACACACATATACAGTACTATAGTTGGCTGTATTGAGATTCAAACCCCTACCTATCTAGTTGTATGTATTATAGTGTTACCTACTTATCGCATGCACCACAGAGCTTCTAAGGTAAATTATATCAGCAGGCCTTGTAAAGTAGGTCAATGGAAGGTTTAAGGGGTGAAAAAGGCCTCAAAATGTTGTAACCTAGAAACACACTGTGATCCCCTTGCCCTGGCCCTGGCCCAGCAATCAAGGAGCCTCAATCCTCACCACTAACACCAGTGACAGCCATCTCATATAGGAGGTAAGGATAACAAATACACACAGTAAAGTGCAATTTCCCTTAAGAGCACACAAAGATCAGTCAGTCTGGGTCTGGTCACTCCCTTGCTCTCCAGGTCCCCAATAAGACTCCCCACTGGCACAGCTATAGGGTCCAGATCTCAGCCTAGTGGGCAAACTAAAACCTCCAGCACCCTTTCTGTCCAACCAGTGCTTCATGTCACTGCCCAAGTAGCTGACACACATACACACACACACACACACACACACACACACACACACACACACACACACACACACACACACACACACACACACACACACACACACACACACACAAACACACACACACACTTTGAGAAGAGTTTATACAACCACACAGACACTCCTGGGGAAGGCTGGCACAGGATTTCCAGCTATGCCCCATTTCCCAGACTATATGGTAGTACCAGCTGCCACCACCCACTAATATTTATCAGCTACTCAAAGGCCCTTAAAAGGGTGCCCAATTATTACTGTGCAATATTATTATCCATTTGGTAGTATAGCCCAGGGCTAAAGCTATTGGAGTGGCTTTGTACAATTTTACCAAAGGCATGCAAGTACTCTAAAGAGCTTAAATTATCTCTACAAAAACAGCCACTGTTGAAAGGGTTTAAAAATATTTAATAACAAATAGTCAAAACACAAGACAATACTTTTACTACACAGTGCTAGTCAAGAGTTCAGAGATCACAGAGAAATACTTAAAATAATTCAGTAGTACAGTTCTGACATCACAGGAAAACACTTAGTCTAATCATTCTAGTTTCTAGCTATTTCTAAGAGAAAGCACAAGTCTAAGATAAACTTACATATAGAGCAAGACAGTGCTGATGAGTTGGATGGTCAAGACAAAAATGCTTAATGCTCTCTGATTCTCTCTGTTAATAAAATCACATTCCTGGTTCATATTACATAATTCTTCACACTTCCCTGGTTCCCAGGCTAACAGAAACTACATTTACATTCTTCACCTCTGGGCAGAAACCAGATCAATAAAAAACATTTATGCATGCAAATTCTGGCCATTAACTTTAGCCTTAAAACAATAGGAAGAATGCCTCACTCTAGACTTACTGGCTAAAAGTTTTAACATCAAAGGGTCATAACATGCTTTACTTAGTCAGTAGAGTGCACTGTTGCATTTTTTTTCCAGTTCCACATGTAACACTATTTTTACAATTTAAGACAACAAGCCTGTGGTTTACATTAATATTTACAGATGACAGAATTATCTCCAAAATTCTATCTGGCTAGGCTGGCAGCCTTCGCCTATCTTCACCCAATATTCACATACCCCCCCCCCTCGGAGAACTCAAGCTAGTTTTTCAAGTGACCCTTGAAAAACGCTGCTTGACAGAGTTAGGTCTATCTGAGTGTACCTTACCCCATTCCCTGTCTAGAGAGCCCATCTGCATTGGCATTGCTTATCCCACTGCGGTGCTGCATGGACATATCATATGCTTGCAACCCCAGGCTTCATCTTAGCAACTTGGAATTTTGCTGGCTGGCTCTGTTTAACCTTGTTAGGGGGTTGTGGTCTGTCATAACAGTGAATTTCCTTCCATACAGGTAAGGCTGAAGTTTCTGCAGTGCTCACACTATGGCTAAACATTCCTTTTCTACAGCTGCATAACATTCCTCCCTGGGTTGGAGCCTATGACTGAGATAAACCACTGGGTGCTCTTCCTTCTCTGAAGAAATCTGGCTAAGTACAGCCCCCACCCCATGGTTTGAAGCATCCACCTGCACAACAAATTCTTTGCTGTAATCTGAACTGGCTAACACAGGAGGGTCTTCCCAAAGCTTAGTTAAGCTTCTGGAATGCCTGCTCACATGCTGGGGTCCACACTACCTTATCTGGCTTGTTCTTCCTTGTCAGGTCTGTGAGGGGAGCAGCTATGGTACTATAACTGGGGACAAACTTTCTGTAGTACCCTGCTGTCTCTAAAAATGCCCTCACCTGCTTTTTAGTAACAGGTGCAGGCCATGCCTGAATGGCTTCCACTTTGGCAGGTTCTGGCCTTATCTTACTACTCCCTACTCTATGCCCTAGGTAGGAGACCTCTTCCATACCCACCTGACATTTGCTCGGCTTAATGGTCAACCCTTCCCTCTGTAGTCTGCCCAGCGCCTCCCTGACATGTTGAAGGTGCTATTGCAGAAATGGCTGTATATGGCAATATCATCTAGGTAAACAAGGGCAAACCCTCCTGCTCCTGCTAGGATATGATCTACCACCCTCTAGAAAGTTGCTGGGGCATTCTTCATCCCAAAGGGCATCTTTGTGAACTCATACAAGCCAAAAGGAGTCACAAAGGCTGACTTCTCTCTAGCACTGGGAGTCAGGGGCACCTGCCAGTAACCCTTGGTAAGATCAATGGTGGTAAGATACTTAGCCCCACCCAGCTGCTCCAGGGCCTCATCTGTCCTAGGCATGGGGTAAGCATCTGACTCTGTGTGACTATCTAATTTCCTGTAGTCCACACAGAACCTGGTGCTGCCATACTTCTTTGGCATTAGCATCACTGGGGCGGCTCAGGGACTGTTGGACTCTTGAATCACCCCTAGTTCAAACATCTCCTGTACCTCCTCCCTCAGGGTCTGTTTAACTCTCTCAGGCACTCTATAAGGGGCTTGCCTAATAGGCCTTTGGGGTCCTGTATCCACCTGGTGCTGCCCTGGGGGGTGCACACTGGTTTCCCAGTAAACATGTCCCCAAATTCCTACAACATTGCTCGGATTTCTCGAACCTGGGTAAGAGATAGCTGCTGGAACATTGCTAGCCCTTCTACAGAGGTATCAGCCTGAGCCTCACTGAGGAGCTCAGTCACCAGATCTCCCTCAAACTCCTCCTGCAATCCAATGCAAATGCTCAGCACAAGGGCCTTCCTATCATGGTATGGTTTCATCATGTTAACATGGTACAATTTGTGCCCCTGCCTTCTGCCTAGCAGTTCCACCATGTAGTTAACATCACTTACCTTTCTTACCACCTTGTAGGGTCCCTCCCAAGCTGCTTGCAGCTTGTTCTGTCAGACTGGAATGAGAACCATTGCTTGCTGCCCCACTGCATACTCTCTATCTCGAACATTCCTGTCATACCACACCTTTTTCTGTTGGTCTTCTTCCAGGTTTTCCTGGGCCAAGCCCATGAGTTCCCCAAACCTTGTCCTGAGGTTTAGGATGTATGCCACAACAGACTCCTTGTGAGACACACACTCATCTTCCCACTCATCTCAAATTTAATATAGAAGTCCCCTCACCCTATGCCCATACAACAACTTAATGGGTGAAAAACCTGTGGATTCCTGGGGAACCTCTCTGTAAGCAAACAGATGGGGCAACTATTTGTCCCACTCCCTCTTAAACTGATCTGCACATGCCCGTAGCATGGACTTGATTGTAGAGTTTAACCTCTCAACAAGACCATTAGTCTGGGGATGGTAGGGGGTGGCCTTCATGTGCTTCACCCCACAGGACTTCCACAGACAAGCCAGCAGGTCTGACATGAAATTAGCACCTCTGTCAGTCAGTATTTCTTTTGGGAAACCTACCCTGCTGAAAATCTCTAACAATGCATTTGCCACCTTCTCTGCCTCAGTGGAGGACAAAACCACTGCCTCAGGGTAGGGTGTAGCATAATCCACTACCACTAGGATATACTTTTTCCCTGTGGAACTTGGGGTACTCAGAGGACCCACAATATCCATAGCTACCCTCTGAAATGGCCCCTCAATCACAGGCAAAGGCATCAAAGGAGCTCTCACCTTGTCTCTTGCCTTGCCTACCTTTTGGCACTGCTCACAGGTTCTGTAGTACCCTATTACAGCCCTGGAAATCCCAGGCCAATAGACATTTTGCATAATATGCCTCTTTGTATGTTTTATACAAATATGACCTGCAAAGGAA